>NC_056565.1:31100603-31127779 GCF_013358625.1 Macadamia integrifolia | reverse complement strand
AGGCTATGAAACCCTGACATCCACTTTCTAGCAACTTTACTGCTTGAAGAGCGGAGACAAGGACCTTCCTCACCCTTTTCATTGTATCTGCTCGGTATACCCACTCTTTCCCTTCGTCATCTGTTACCTTAATCAGCCTTTCCACACAGATCACATTAGCTCGATGAGCCGACAACCAATCCATACCCAATATGACATCAAAATTCTGCATATTGAATTTAATAAGTTGTGCATCAAAGTTCTTCCCACTAATCTCCACTGGGCACGGCCCATACACTTCCTTCAACTGTGTGGTTTTACCCGTAGGCATACTAACAATCATTCCATGGTCTAGGATCCTGGGTGACATCCCAAGTTTCCCTACAAATCTCTTAGATGCGAATGAATGAGTAGCTCCTGAATCAAATAAAACATAGGCTGGTATGCCCGATATGGGTAGGATACCTAGTATAACAATGTATATAATTTCAGCAGGTCATCAATATTAATCATAATGAACTTCTTAATTTAAAATGTACCTGCTACAACTTCTGTACTAGCCTCAGCTTCCTCGGCTGATAGGGCATACATCCTTCCCTGCGGTTGACTGCCTCGAGGTAAGGGAGGTCGGTACGCAGAGGGCTGACTGAAGGGCAAGGCTGATCTGGCCCGACAGTCTTTCGCATAATGCCCATAGGATTGGCAGTTGAAGCAACGAATCTGAGACGTCGGAACTGGAGCGGGGCCCCTCTGCACTTGACCCGTTGCAGATGGAGGTCGAGGTGGCCTTGGAGCTGTAGGTGCCACACTAGTGTTCGGGCGAAAAGAGGTAGAGCCCGAACCACCAACTGGCCTAGGAGGGTAGCCAGATGGCCTATAGGGCTGCCTATACATAGGCCAAGAACTGTATGATCCACGGTAAGCCTTGGAGGAATTCCCCGCATCTGGGAATGGATTTGTTCTCTTCCACAGTCCCGGAGTGAGGGACTGTTCACCCTTCTGCTTATCTTCCATTGTTTTGGCCTTCTGTACAATCTGGCCATATTCGGTCAAATCCAAGACTTCAAGCACCGACCCAATAGATGCTTTTAGGCCTTTTAGGAATCTTGCTGCCTTCTCTTCAGCTGTTCGCATATGCCTTGGGGCAAAATGGAACAAACTTTTGAATTGTTGCTGATACTCAAGGACAGTCTTACCTCCTTGAGTTAAATCCATGAACTCAGTCTCCTTTCGGTCTCTGAAACTGCGCGGATAGTGGTTGTCCAAGAAAAACTCCTTGAACTGCTCCCAAGTTGGTTCTGGATGAGCAGCCATCAATATAGGCTTGGAGGCTTGCCACCAAGAATTTGCCTCTTTCTTGAGTTGCAACCCAGCACAAATAAGTTTCTGGGCATCCGTGCACTCAAGCACCTCGAATATCTTCTCTAATTCTTGGATCCATTGATCCGGTTCCAGAGGATCACTCCCCACCTTAGAGAAGACCGGTGGTAAGTTCCTCTTGAATGACTCCACTACCCTTGACGTATTACTCGTCGCCGGGAAGTTAGGAGCATAGACAGGATAGTAGGGGTATGGAGGAGGCATCCCATGCTGAGGAATACCGAATGGTGGGATTGGAGGTGTACCCACCACTTGTGGTCCCGTTCCCGACCCTACAGGTGGGTCCTGCGGAGTGAGTACCCGGGGAGGTTGACCCGGTTGAGAAAAATCCAACTGTTGCTGGATGGCAGTCATAAATGCTTGCTGTTGCTGAAGCATTTGTTGTTGGAAAGCTTGTTGGGACTGCTAAATTATTGTAGCAACATCTCCCGGTGTGATAACCGGTGGAGGGTCCGGGAGTGCAGTCATAGGTGGGTCCCCATGTGCCCCACCCTGACCAAGGGTCTCTGGAGGTAGTGGAGGTGAGGTATGCCCCACAGAACGGGACCCCCTGGGATTTTGTGGTCGACCGACCCGACGAGGACCCCGCGAGGTACCTCGGCCATTACTACCGGATCTAGTACGTACCATCGTATCCCTGTACTTGGAACACATCACACACCATATTGGTTAAACACCATAGAATTGATTTAGGCACACAATCATATGCCATTACATGAGGTGTTGTAGTGTATGATAGCCTGTACATAATCATAGCTCAATTCCATGATACAGGCAAAGTCCACAGCCTACATGCCAATGGTCCCACTGGACCATAGCAATTTATCATTGGAATAATATCAATAGTGAAATTCAATGTAATCATGCTAGGAGGTGAGAAGGGGAAAAGAAAAGAAGGAAAATTTTCAAAATTTTCCCAACTGTCATAACCGGTGGGCTGAACCGGCGGGTAGGGGCCCGCCGGTTATACCCACCGGTCTTTATTGCCTTAACCGGCGGGCTCCTTATACCCGCCGGTCTTGCCCGTGTTAAAACACGAACAGGGCCCTACAGGCCCTGTTCTGTCTTGTCTCTTTCCCCATCTCCTTTCTCTCTCTTCCTTTCTTCCTTGGCCGATGTTGGAGGTCTCCTCGGTGCTTCTACTCGCGAGTCTACTCACCCACTCGACGCTTTAGAGAAGAGTCAACTCATCCTCATTCAAGTAACTTCCTCCTTCTTCCTTTTCTCATAATTTCCTTTTTGTATAGAATGCATGAATAGGGTTTACTTTAGGTTGTCTTTCCATATTTTTCACCATAGAACAGTCTTTCCATGTGATTTTGATGCTTCTACTGTGGCCATTTGTGGGTTATAGGGATTTTGTCTCTTCATTTGAAGCAAACCCCAATTTGTGCCCTAGGTTTCCAAATTTGGGGGTTTCTTACATTGTTGATCCTTTTCTCCAATTAATGGTTCCTTTGTAATACATTCCACTTGTTTTATGCTTAATATGCTTTAGATTGCATGAATCACCCATTATGCTTGGAATCCCCATGTATTCCCATGAAAATCCCTATTTTTGGCATTGGTTCCCTTGATTTTCATCCATACTTGTATTCATAGAACTCCATAGTCTATTTGGGTATGTTCTTGCACTTTCATGATCCCGTTACTACGGCAATTTGCTCTAGACCTAGGGTTTCAAGCTATTCTCCATTATGTTCAAATTTGCACAATGGACTTGAATTCCCTCATTGTATTTATGCTTATTGCTTTTGTTGTCATCCTACTGTTTTGGCATGTTTCTATGCGTCGTAACCTACCGTGCTTCATGTCATAAGTTTCCTATCGTTCCTAGATTGTCGCCGTTCCCGTTTTGCATGAATTGGGTTTTGGATTTCCCCTTCTTAATGCTGCTGTCTTTTCCTTTCTGTACTAATCCTTACTTTCTTTTCTTATTGCCAGGATGTCGTCCCGCACCGGCAAAGGACCATCTTCCTCTGGCGTTAGACGCAAGGCCACCGCTTCTAAGCGGAAGAGTGCGGAGACCAGCTCTTCAGCTCCTCGCACAGGGAGATCTGCACCTGCCCAGTCTGACCCTTCAGACTATGATGAGGAGCACTTCCTCAGTGTCGAGGCCGCAGCCAACTGGCCCAACTTCCTGAAGGGGTCAGTGTTGATGGAGAAGACCGTGGTAGTCGAGGACTTCCACAAGGCTAGGCTTCAGGAGAGGTTCTCAGCATTGGGCTGGGACTCTATTCTTCATGTGGACCGACCATGCTACGAGCAGCTCGTCCGTTGGTTCTACTGTAACCTGGAGGTGTCATATCCGTACGGGGAGTTCACCATCAGCAGCTTGGTGAAGGGAGTGGATATCCAGCTGACGGTAGGCACCTTGGCCAGAATCTTGGGTATATCGGCGGCGGGGCACCGATACTACAGTCCCCCCAGGGGTAGGCCTCAGGGACCGTTCATGAGCCTGGAGACACCGGACTTCATCTACGAGACCATCTGCGGCAGCAGCAGTCGCCCGGAGTCTGAGACATCGTTCTACCCTGAGGTTCGTCTATTCGCCCGGTTGATCCAGTTCAACCTGCTCCCCAGAGGAGGTCATCGGAACCAGGTGGGTTTCATGGCGGCTTTCATTGCCCTTTACATCTTCACGGCCGCAGAGGGAGGCGGCGAGCACTTGTGTCTCCTATACATTATTCTCAGAACGATGGAGCACCATACTTCCCACCCAGAGGATAGAGGGTTTCCTTACGGCAGGATCCTCACTAGGATCTTTGAGTTCTTCGGGGTGGATCTGAGCGGTGAGGAGGGGAAGACTCCGGCTGATAGGTTCGACCAGAGAAACCTCCTGAAGATGGGTCTTCAGACCCTCATGGATTCACCTCCTAGATCAGGAGCTCAGAGAGGTAGGGGTAGGAGGGCTGCCCCTATGGAGGATGTCCTCATGGAGGAGGAGTCCAGTGAGGAGGATGAGGACTACGTTCCTCAGGACGAGGAGGAGGATCTGATGGGTGGCAGCATCCCTGAGGAGGCGCCTCAGGAGTCGAGAGGTCCTGGCCCTAGTTCTTCTAGAGCTACAGCCCCACCACTTGGGAGTGGTGCTTACGACTTTGAGGGCATGTCGTCCTCTATGCGGGCCTTGCAGGATGGCCAGGTTCAGATACTGAGGCGGCTGGACGAGATTGCCTCCAGGCAGACCACCTTGGAGGATTCGTTCCTTAGGCTGGGTCAGGACTTGGACACCAGGGCCACCACTATCTCAGCAGACTATGGCCGGCTTCAGAGGGAGGTACGGCTGGTGAACGCGAGGTTCGATTATTACGATCACCGCTTCGACGTCAACTCCCGGCCTCCGGCGAACGTGGTGATCATCGATGACGATGATGACGACCAGTGAGGGCTTGGCTCACCCACACTAGCTGTTTACCCGTTTTCTCCCCCTTTTTTTTTTTGTAGACATTGTATACTTATTTCTTCTCATTCCTTGTATATGTATTGTAACTGGTTCATTTATGGAATAAAATATCTTTAGATAGTGGATTTTTTTTTTGTGGTGTTTTCATATGTGGAGTACCCGTGTGGTCTTGTGGTGATGTGATTTTTTTCTATCTGTGCTCTTTGTTATATTATTATCTGTTGTTTATCAGGTTTTGTGCAAAATTTTTGGAAATCCCATTTTACGCCGTTATGCTGCCGAAATTTCATCGAAATAGTACTTTATAGGTTATAGTTCAAATCTAATTACCTTTTATCTACACTCACGCATGCCATGAATGCAACTTATAACATAACCTCATTTTATACTTTCTTTCTTTGACTTTTAATCTTTAAGCTTTTATCTTTACCCAACCCCATTTTCCTATTATAGAGTCTACGGGATTCTAATGGTATGCTGTGAGTGGAGCAGAGCATCACGCTCTGATACCACCGTTTGTCACACCCCGTTCACCCTGAACCGGAGCGGTGACCGAGTTAACACCGGTTAACCCAAACCTGCCAGGATCATCAGATACTGTATTCCACCACAGCATACACACACTAACATAAGTTCATTAGATCAGCGGAAGACTAAGTTTTACCTGTGAATAACTCCCATATACTTGATACCCAAGTGGTGATACAATAATTATATACATTTGGGCCCGAAGGCATGATATATACACAAAAAGAATAAAATTCAAATATCAAGTATATACAAGAATTCATCAAAAATCATGAGTACACAGCTCGGCTCGGTATCAAGGCTGGAGCTCAGCTCGGCGTCAAGGGTAGAGCCCAGCACGGCCACCAAGGTGGAGCTCAGCTCGGCCTCAGAACTGCTGTCCCGCAGCACAGCTCTCGCACAAGCAGTCAGCGTCGTGCTCTAACTCCTCAGGGGTCCACCAGTCCTCTTGAGGAAACTCGACTGTGGGACCCACCCCCTGCTCCTCAGATGTATTACCTGCAAAATCATCTAAAAAGGGGGTGCACATGTGGAATGAGCTCACTAGCCCAGTAAGTAGAGAGGTGGACCACACACAACAGTCCACACATCACAACACATCATATGCACTACATGCCATGCTATTCATTTTAATTCACATCCACCTAAGCAACATTACTAAGTCTTTGGTTTAAGTGCTACTACAGCCATAGTGCACGTATACTCCGGGTACGAGCCGCGAACTCCCTCCCGCGATACGCCCATAGGGCTGTTGGAGAAGGCCCATCGTGAGTACTCGGAAAAGTAAAGACAATGCCGTCCACCGGCTCTCAACAGAAATGTAAATAACTGAAATAAAGGTGCTGACTCCAGCAATTTAAAAGCAGTACGATTGGCCCTCTTGAATGTACCACCGGGGTTGCCGACTGTCCTACATGACTCGCCGGGCGTAATGCCTAACCGCCACAGTGTCCGACAACCGCGACCCCTGCTTCCCCCCAAATGGCAACCCAACACCTTAACCCCTGTTGGGAAGGGTCGTAGCACGGGATGGTGAGAATCCTAATACCGCATGCTCCTATATGACAGTACGACTGCATAGTGCCTCCGTGTCCCATACCACGGGCCACCAATGCATTCGTTTCCAAGCCGACCACAGCATCTAGTCTATCAATGCATTGTGCACCATGATGCCCACGATCAACATATAAACATCTCATTCAATTGGCATTTGAAAAGTAAACATAGCATATATGCACATCAATGAGTGGAATGACTAATCTATATAGCATATTCATGATGACATGACTAGATTAGATATAGTTATATGAATGCCAAACAAATGCCTTGAAACAAGGCCAAACGTCCTCTCTCCACTTACTTGTAGCGTACAAGGATTCCCGCTCGGTACGGGTGAGATCCGGAGCGAATCGGGTAGGTTTTGGTGAACCTAACATAATTGAGCGGGGTTAGTACTTCACCATTTTAGAATCAAAATTACTGAAATCCGATATCAAAATCGTGTTTAGAACGTCGAAAGAAGGTCACACGTCCGATTTGGGTTCGATCGGACATACGGATCACCCTCTGGGCCACACAGGTGGGTAAGACAGGTGGGCTGTCTACCCACCGGTTATACCCACCGGTTATGACCGGCGGGTAGGTACCCGCCAGTTATACCCTCAGGTTGTACCCGCCGGTTTGGCCAGGGACCCCTGCCTTCTCAGGTGGGTACTCTCAGGCGGGTAGGTACCCGCCGGTTGTACCCACCGGTTTTGGCGGGAATGACTATGTCTCTTCTCCATTTTCTCCATCCTTTGGGGAATCAAATGGGGCTTTCCCCCACCCATTCTTCACACCTTTGAAGTCCTATAGGATGGTTCTAACTTAGATCTAGGTTAGATTCAAGTGAGGGAAACCATCTTACCTTCTTTGCCCAAAAATGACTTCAAACCCTTCAAATCACCTCCAACTCACAATGCTCCTTCTACCTTGTCAATATCTCCTCAAATCCTTCAAGAGCAACACATAAATCATCTATTAAACCTTAGATTCATCATTTCAAAGGGTATTTACAAGATCTCAAGAAACCATACTCGAATCAAGGGTTTAAAGCTTGGGTATGGTGAACGTTCGTAAAACCCAACTTTTCTTACCTCCAACTGTAGATCTAGAGTTGAAGATTACTCTCCCGGCACCGGAATGGCAAGATCTAGCTTCGGCGCCACTGAAAACCTTCCTTTCTTCCTCTTCCTTTCTTCCTCCCTTTCTTTTCTCTCTCCTCTTTACTTTTCTCACCAAACGTACGAGGGTAATAAATGGAAAGAAAAGAAATCATAAAGCTTTATATACTATTCCTACTTAAGTGAATAGTGATGGATGGGTCACTCAGGTGGGTGGGTGTACCCACCTGTTTTACCCACCCGAGAGCCAAGACTCAGGATTTTGACCGGGTTCGGACCTCGGCTCGAACCCCACCCCAGGCATACGATGTAGCATACGTATATACCTTAAAATACAGATATAATACCTATTTTATCCGTACATAGCCTTATGGTAGGTGCACGTATACGGTTTTGGCACTCCCGTCTCTTCTGGCACTGGCTCGGACTTGTCGGGCCAGCCGGTGTTTAAGGTCACCCGTGCCATCATAGCCCATAAGGAGCCCGCTCTAATATCCTCTGGCTCGGTTCCTGCATGGTTAAACCGGTTCAATTGCGAAATCAGACCGGGTTTAAGAAGCGGGGTATTACAGTAAGCTTTTTCAGAAACTGGAAGTGAACCTTGGGTCCCTATCTGAAACAATGCTCACTGGCACTCCATGTAAACGCACTATGTTGTCCATGTAAAGTTGTGCTAGTTTGGTCATGGAGAACTTGGTCTTGATAGGAATAAAATGAGCAGTCTTGGTAAGCCGATCCACGATCACCCATATCGCGTCCATTCCCTTAGGTGTATTTGGTAGTCCAGTGACGAAGTCCATAGTAATCCTTTCCCACTTCCATTCTGGTACTGGGAGTGGCTGAAGAGTACCATAAGGTCGATGCCTTTCAGCTTTTACTTTCTGGCAAGTAAGAGAAGTCGCCACATACAAAGCTATGGTGACTTTCATGTTTGGCCACCAGTAACTTTGTTTGAGGTCTTTGTACATCTTGGTACTTCCTGGGTGGAGTGAGTAATCGGAGCTGTGTGCTTCTCTCACTATCTTGTCTTGTATATCCAAATCATCGGGTACACACAGTCTGTCTCGAAACATCAATGCCCCATCACTGGCTAAAGTAAAATCTGGGTCGTTCATGGTTTGATCTTGAACCTTAACTCTGATCCGCTGCAATTCAGGATCCAAAGGTTGCTTCATTATCACCTCTTGCCTAATTTCCGGATGCACCTGTAGAGCCGTCAAGGATACAGTCAACCATTTAAGCTTTTCTGGTTGAGGTTCAAGCTCTAAGGTTGCCCCTTCATATAAGAGGGTTTCGTCCATTTGCATCGCCTCTTGCACGAGTGGTGGACTGACTGCTAAGTACGAGAACGACACAGTCTGTGTCTTCCGACTCAATGCATCTGCCACTACATTAGCCTTTCCGGGATGATACTGAATATCGCAGTCATAATCCTTCATGAGTTCAAGCCATCTCCTCTGTCTCATGTTCAAATCCTTCTGGGTGAAGAAGTACTTTAGGATTTTGTGATCACTGTATATCTCGCACTTCTCCCCATACAAATAATGTCGCCAGATCTTAAGGGCAAAAATGACTGCAGCTAGTTCCAAGTCATGAGTGGGGTAATTCTTCTCATACTCCTTTAGTTGTCGGGATGCATACGCTATTACCTTACCGTGTTGCATGAGAACACAACCCAAACCAACTTTGGAAGCATCGGTATAAACTGTCATTCCACCTGTGCCTTCAGGAATAGTCAGCACAGGGGCAGTCACCAACCTTTCTTTCAATTCCTGGAAGCTCTTTTCACATTCCTCTACCCAGTCGAATTTCACACCCTTTTTAGTCAACTTGGTCATTGGCGCTGAGATCCGAGCAAAATTCTCAATGAAGCGCCGGTAGTATCCAGCCAAACCCAAGAAGCTTCTAATTTCGGTAACATTCTTGGGGCTTTCCCATTCCACTACAGCTTTCACTTTAGCAGGATCTACTTCGATTCCAGCTTTAGACACTACGTGCCCCAGGAATCCAACTTGTTCAAACCAGAATTCACACTTACTGTACTTGGCAAACAACTGTTGATCCCTCAACCTCTGTAACACCATCCTCAAGTGTTGAGTGTGCTCCTCTTCGGTCTTGGAGTAGATAAAGATATCGTCAATAAAAACAATTACCCATTTGTCGAGCACATCCTGAAATACACGATTCGTTAGATCCATGAATGCTGCCGGTGCATTGGTTAACCCGAAAGATAACACTAGGAACTCGTAGTGACCGTATCGAGTCCTAAATGCTGTTTTGGGTATATCACTGTTCTTTATCTTAAGCTGATAATAGTCGGACCGAAGGTCTATCTTTGGAAATACTCAGGCTCCCTACAACTGATCAAATAAATCATCAATGCGTGGCAATGGATACCGGTTCTTAATGGTTAGCTTATTCAACTCCCGGTAATCAATGCACATACGTAAACTGCCATCTTTCTTCTTGACAAATAACACTGGGGCACCCCAAGGTGAAACACTTGGGCGAATAAACCCCTTTTCTAATAATTCCTGCAACTGCATCTGCAACTCCTTCAATTCAGCTGGTGCCATCCTGTATGGAGCCTTAGATACCGAGCTGCTCCAGGAGTCAAGTCTATGGCAAACTCTAACTCTCTATCAGGTGGTAAATGCATTAGATCATCTGGGAAAACATCGGCAAACTCTTTAACCACCTTTACCTCTTCTAGAGGTGTAATCCTTGCATCAACATCAAGTACCGATGCCAAGTAACCATGACATCCACTTTCTAGCAATTTTACCGCTTGAAGAGCAGAGACAAGGACCTTCCTCACTCTTTTCATTGGATCTGCTCGGTATACCAATTCTTTCCCTTCGTCATCTGTCACCCTTATCAGCTTTTCAGCACAGATCACATTAGCTCGATGAGCCGACAACCAATCCATACCCAATATAACATCAAAATTCTGCATATTAAACTTAATGAGTTGCGCATCAAGATTTTTCCCACTAATTTCCACTGGGCACGGCCCATACACTTCCTTCAACTGTGCAACTTTACCAGTAGGCATACTAACAATCATTCCATGGTCTAGGATCCTGGGTGACATCCCAAGTTTCTCTACAAATCTCTTAGATGCGAATAAATGAGTAGCTCCTGAATCTAATAAAACATAGGCTGGTATGCCTGATATGGGTAGGATACCTAGTATAACAATGCATATAATTTCAGCAGGTCATCAATATTAATCATAATAAATTTCTTAATTTAAAATGTACCTGCTACTACTTCTGTACTAGCCTCAGCTTCCTCGGCTGATAGAGCATACATCATTCCCTGCGGTTGATTTCCCCGAGGTAAGGGAGGTCGGTACGCAGAGGGCTGACTGGAGGGCAAGGCTGGTCTGGCCCGACAGTCTTTCGCATAATGCCCATATGAATGGCAGTTGAAGCAACGAATCTGAGATGTCGGAACTGGAGCGGGGCCCCTCTGCACTTGACCCGTTGCAGATGGAGGTCGAGGTGGCCTTGGAGCTGTAGGTGCCACACTAGTGTTCGGGCGAAAAGAGGTGGAACCCGAACCACCAACTGGCCTAGGAGGGTAGCCAGAGGGCCTATAGGGCTGCCTATACATAGGCCCAGGACTGTATGATCCGCGGTATGCCTTGGAGGAATTTCCCATATCTGGGAATGGATTTGTTCTCTTCCACAGTCCAGGGGTGAGGGACTGTTCACCCTTTTGCCTATCTTCCATGGTCTTGGCCTTCTGCACAATCTGGCCATATTCGGTCAAATCCAGTACCTCAAGTACAGACCCAATAGATGCTTTTAGGCCTTTTAGGAACCTTGCTGCCTTCTCTTCAGCTGTCCTCATATGCCTTGGGGTAAAATGGAACAAACTCTCGAATTGTTGTTGGTACTCAAGGACAGTCTTACCTCCTTGAGTTAAGGCCATGAACTCAGTCTCCTTTCGGTCTCTGAAACTGCGCGGATAATGGTTGTCCAAGAACAACTCCTTGAACTACTCCCAAGTGGGTTTTGGATGAGCAGCCAACAATATAGGCTTGGAGGCTTGCCACCAAGAATTTACCTCTTTCTTGAGTTGCAAACCAGCGCAAATGAGTTTCTGTGCGTCCGTGCACTCAAGCACCTCAAATATATTCTCTAATTCTTGGATCCATTGATCCGGTTCCAGAGGATCACTCCCCACCTTAGAGAATACAGGTGGTAAGTTCCTCTTGAATGACTCCACTACCCTTGACGTATTACTCGTCGCCGGGAAGTTAGGAGCATAAACAGGATAGTAGGCATACTGAGGAACACCGAATGGTGGGATTGGGGGTGTACCCCCCACTTGTGGTCCCGTTCCCGACCTTACAGGCGGGTCCTGTGGAGTGAGTACCCGGGGAGGTTGACCCGGTTGAGAAAAGTCCAACTGTTGCTGGATAGCAGTCATAAATGCTTGCTGTTGCTGAAGCATTTGTTGCTGAAAAGCTTGTTGGGACTGCTGAATTATTGTAGCAACATCTCCCGGTGGAGGGTCCGGGAGTGTAGTCATAGGTGGGTCCCCATGTGCCCCACCCTGACCAAGGGTCTCTGGAGGTAGTGGAGGTGAGGTTTGCCCCACAGAGCGGGACCCCCTGGGATTTTATGGTCGATCGACCGGACAAGGACCCCGCGAGGTACCTCGGGCATTACTACCGGATCTAGTACGTACCATCGTATCCCTGTACCTAGAACATATCACACACCATATTGGTTAAACACCGTAGAATTGATTTCGGCACACAATCATATGCCATCACATAAGGTGTTGTAGTGTATGATAGCCTATAAATAACCGCAGCTTAATTCCAAGATACAGGGCAAAGGCCCCAACAGATATGTCAATGGTCCCACTTGACCATAGCACATTAATTATAGGAATAATAATCAATAATGAGGATCAATGCAATCATGCTAGGAGGAGAGAAGGGAAAGAAGAAAAAAAAATTTTCAAAATTTCTAAATTTTCACAATCGGTGGGCTGCACCGACGGGTAGGGGCCAGTCGATTGAGCCCGTCAGTCCTAGTGCCTCAAACCGGTGGGTGGCACTGGCGGGTAGGGGCCCACCGGTCATACCCGCCGGTCCTGCCTATGTAAAAACACGAACAGGGCCCTACATACCCTGTTCTGTCTTGTCCCTTTCCCCAACTCCTTTCTCTTTCTTCCTCTCTTCCTTGGGCGATCTTGGAGGTCTCCTCGGCGCTTCAACTCGCGAGTCTACTCATCAACTCGGCGCTTTTGAGAAGGTTTAACACTCCCTTTTCCTCAAGTAAGTTTCTTCTTCTCTTTTCTCAGAATTTCCCTTTTGGGGTAAAATGCATGTGTAGGCTTCACTTTAGGTTGTCTTTCCATATTTTTCTCCATAGAATAGCATTTCCATGTGATTGTGATGCTTCTACTATGGTCGTTTGTAGTTTATAGGAATTTTATCTCTTCATTTGGAGAAAACCCCAATTCGTGCCCTAGGTTCCCAATTTTGGGGGTTTCTTAAATTTTTTGATCCTTTTCTCCAATTGATGATTCCTTTGTGATGCATTTCACTTGTTTTGTGCTTGATATGCTTTAGATTTCATGAATCATCCATTATGCTTGGAATCCCCATGTATTTCCATGAAAACCCCTCTTTTTGTATTGGTTTCCTTGATTTTCATCCCATACTTGTATTCATGGAACTCCATAGTCTATTTGGGTATGTTCTTGCACTTTCATGATCCCGCTACTATGGCATTTCGTCTTAGTCCTATGGTTTCCGGTTGTTCTCCATTATGTTCGAATTTGCGCATTGGAATTGAATCCCCTCGTGTTATTTATGCTCTTTGCTTTTGTTGTCATTTTACTGTTTTGGCATGTTTCTCTGCGTTGTCACCTACCGTCTGGAGTCCGAGACGTCTTTCTACCCTGAGGTTCGCTTATTTGCCCGGTTGGTCCAGTTCAACCTGCTCCCTAGAGGAGGTCATCGGAACCAGGTGGGTTTCATGGCGGCTTTCATCGCTTTCTGCATCTTCACGGCCGCAGAGGGAGGCAGCGAGCACTTGTGCCTCCCCTACATCATTCTCAGGACGATGGAGCACCACACTTCCCACCCTGAGGATGGAGGATTCCCCTATGGTAGGATCCTCACTAGGATCTTCGAGTTCTTCGGGGTGGACTTGAGGGGCGAGGAGGGGAAGACTCCGACTAATAGGTTTGACCGGAGTAACCTCCTGAGGATGGGTCTCCAGACCCTCATGGATTCACCTCCGAGATCAGGAGCTCACAGAGGTAGGGGTAGGAGGGCTGCCCCTACGGAGGACGTCCACATGGAGGAGGAGTCCAGTGAGGAGGATGAGGACTACGTTCCTCAGGACGAGGAGGAGGATCTGATGGGTGGCGGCATCCCTGAGGAGGCGCCTCAGGAGTCGAGAGGTCCTGGCCCTAGTTCTTCCAGAGCTGCAGCCTCACCACCTGGGAGTGGTGCCTACGACTTCGAGGGCATGGTGTCCTCCATACGGGCCTTGCAGGATGGCCAGGTTCAGCTACTGAGACGGCTGGATGAGAGTGCCTCCAGGGAGGAACGCATCCTGGAGAGGCAAGCCACCTTGGAGGATTCCTTCCTCCGGCTGGGTCAGGACTTAGACACCACGGCCAACGCTATCTCGGCAGATTTTGGCCGGCTTCGGAGGGAGGTACGGCTGGTGAACACAAGGTTCGATTATTACGATCACCGCCTCAACGTCAACTCTAGGCCTCCGGTGAACGTGGTGATCATCGATGATGATGACGATGACCAGTGAGGGCTTGGCTCGCCCACACCAGCTGTTTACCTGTTTTCCCTTTTCATAGACCTTGTTGTATATTTCATTTCTTATCATTTCTTGTATTTACGCTGTAACTGGTTTCATTTATGGAATGATATATTTTTGGATAGTGGATTTTGTGGTGAATTCAGATGTGGAATACTTGTGTAGTTTAGTTGTGTATTTTGCTACTTGATCATTGTTATTTCATATTATCTGTTGTTTATCAGGTATTTGTGTAAAATTTTTGGAAATCCCATTTTACGCCGTTATGCTGCCGAAATTTCGTCAAAGTAGTACTCTATAGGTTATATCACCAACCTAATTACCTTTTATCTATACTCACGCATGCCATGAATACAACATATAATGCAACCCTTTTTAATACTCCATTCTTTGGCTTTTACTCTTTAAAGCTTTTATATTAACCCAACCCCATTTTCCTATTATAGAGTCTATGGGATTCTAATGGAATGCTGTGAGTGAAGCAGAGTATCACGCTCTGATACCACCGTTTGTCACACCCCGTTCACACTGAACCGGGCCAGTGACCGAGTTAACACCGGTTAACCCAAACCTGCCAGGATCATCAGATACTGTATTCCACCACATCATACACACAACTAATATAAATTCATCAGATCAGCGGAAGACTAAGTTTTACCTGTGAATAAATCCCATATACTTGATACCCGAATTGTGATACAATAATTATATACATTTGGGCCCGAAGGCATGATATATACACAAAAAGAATATATTTCAATTATCAAGTACATAAGGGAATCCACCAAACTGTTCTCCGCTCGGCCTCAGAACTGCTGTCCAGCAGCACAACTCTCGCACGAGCAGTCAGTGCCGTGCTCTAACTCCTCAGGGGTCCACCAGTCCTCTTCAGGAAACTCGACTGTGGGACCCACCCCATGCTCCTCAGATGTATGACCTGCAAAATCATCTAAAAAGGGGTGTACACGTGGGATGAGCTCACTAGCTCAGTAAGTAGAAAGATGGACCACACACAGTCCACACATCACAACACATCATATGCACTACATGCCATGCTATACATTTTAAATCACATCCACCTAAGCAACATTACTAAGTCCTTGGTTTTAGTGCTACTACAACCACAGTGCGCGTATACTCCGGGTACGAGCCGCGAACTCCCTCCCGCGATACGCCCATAGGGCTATCGGAGAAGACCCACCGTGAGTACTCGGAAAAGTAAAGACAATGCCGTCCACCGGCTCTCAACAGAAATGTAAATGACTGAAAATAAAGGTGCTGACTCCAGCAATTTAAAAGCAGTACGATTGGCCCTCTTGAATGTACCACCGGGGTTGCCGGCTGTCCTACATGACCCGTCGGGCGTTATGTCTAACCGCCACAGTGACCCGACGACCGCGACCACTGCTTCCCCCCAAATGATAACCTAACACCTTAACCCCTGTTGGGAAGGGTCGTAGCACTGGATGGTGAGAATCCTAATACCGCATGCTCCTATATGACAATAGTACGATTGCATAGTGCCTCCGTGTCCCATTCCACGGGCCACCAATGCACTCGTCTCCAAGCCAACTACGACATCTATTCTATCAATGCAACATGCACAATGATGTCCACATTCAACATATAAGCATCTCATTCAATTGGAAATTGGAAAGTAAACATAGCACATATGCACAGCCATGTGTGGAATGAATAGTCTACATAGCATATTCATGATGGCATGACTAGACTAGATATAATTAAATGAATAAAGAATGCCAAACAATGCCTTGAAACAAGGCCAAACGGCCTCTCCCCACTTACCTGTAGTGTACAAGGATTCCCGTTCGGTACGGGTGAGATCCGGTGCGAATCGGGTAGGATTTGGTGAACCTAACATAATTGAGCGGGGTTAGTACTTCACCATTTTAGGATCAAAATTAATGAAATCCGATGTCAAAATCGTGTTTAGAATGTCAAAGAAGGTCACACGTCCGAATTGGGTTCAATCGGACATAAGGATCACCCTCGGGGCCACACGGGTGGGTCAAACAGGTGGGCAGTCAGGCTCACCGGTCCTACCCACCGATTGGGACCTGCGGGTAGGGGCCCGCCGGTATGGCCCGCCGGTTCCACCCGCCGGTTGGGCCAGGGGCCCCTGCTAGGACCGACGGGTAGGATGGCCCCCTGCCTTCTCAGGTAGGTGCCCACAGGCGGGTAGGGGCCCACCGGTCTTGGCGGGAAACACCCTGTTTCTTCTCCATTTTCTCCATTCTTTGGGGAATCAAATGGGGGCTTTTCCCATCCATTCTTCACACCTTCAACGTCTTATAGGATGGTTCTAACCTAAATCTAGGTTAAATTCAAGTGATGGGAAACCATCTTACCTTCTTTGCTCAAGAACAATCTCAAACCCTCCAAATCACTTCAAACCCACAATGGTTCTTCCACCTTGTCAATATCTCTTCAAATCCTTCAAGATCAACACACAAATCATCTATTAAACCTTAGATTCATCATTTCAAAGGGGATTTACAAGATCTCAAGAAACCATACTCGAATCAAGGGTTTAAGCTTGGGTATGGTGAATGTTCAAAGAACCCGACTTTGCTTACCTCCAAATGTAGATCTAGAGTTGAAGATCACTCTTCGGGCGCCGGAATGGGAAGATCAAGCTTCGGCGCCGTTGAAATCCTTCTCTTCATCCTCTTCCTTCTCTTCCCTTCTTCTTCCCTTTCTTTTCTCTCTCCTCTTTACTATCCTCACCAACGTACGGGTGACATAAATGAAAAGAAAAGAAAAACATAAAGCTATATATAAAATTCCTAATTAAGTGAATAGTGCACATGGATGGGTCACTCAGGTGGGTGGGTGCACCCACCTGTCCGCCCACCTGAGGGCCAAAACTTGGGATTTCGAGGCCCGAACCCCACCCCTGGCATACGATGTAGCATACATATATACTTTAAAATACGGATATAATACCTGCTTTATCCGTACATGGCCTTATGGTAGGTGCATGTACACGGCTTGGGCACTCCTGTCTCTTCTGGCACTGGCTCGAACTTGTCGGACCAGCCGGTGTTTAAGGTCACCGGTGCCATCATAGTCCCTAAGGAACCCGCTCTAATTTCCTCTGGCTTGGTTCCTGTATGGTCAAACCGGTTCAATCGCGAAATCAGACCGGGTTTAAGAAGCGGGGTATTACAGTGGGCCCTTCGCATGTGTGGGGGCCAATGAGAGGTGCACAAAGTAGACAAATCCTCTCAAATGCACCCAATGCACATCTGACGGCCAAGAGAACATGTCAGGATGCTACCAACAGTTTGTTGCACACTGGGGCATTGGAGAGGATCTACGTCCATGCGTAGGAGCATCAGGAAAGGTGGCATTTGGGTTCATTGGGGGGGGGGCAGCATCATTTCGCTTCCTACTGTGCTAGACGCACACGCTATACTCCTCCAATGAAAATAGTCTACCATAAAATTTTTGTGGGAAGAGATTTTTGTCTAGAAGAATGGCTCGTGCATCATCGCAAGGGTTAATGAGAGTGCATGTGCAAGTATCAATAGAAGTGGGATTTACATCTATCATAGCCGATGGGCCAATCATTTCCCAAGGCCTATGACTGAGCACAGGAGCCACACTCACGGGCATGCCCCTTTTTCCCATAATTTCTTCAACAATTGCCAATGATATTGAATTGTTTTAAGCTTGCAGGCTTAAGCAATAAATATCATCATTATTAAAAAAAATAAAATAAAATAAAAATGAAGACCATGATTTCAAAATCTATTGAGTTAACCTATCCAATTTCCTTCAAAGGGGAATAAAGTGGTTTGAAAGATGTTATGAAATGGAGATGTCTCAAGGGTTAGATGTAAGCTGGGAAAGAAAAAGATAATATTAATGATTGGGTTTCACAGATTTCCAGTTCCTTCTATTACAATTAAAAAAGAAGGTGCATAATTGCATGGTATCTTCACTACAATGCCAGGTATAGTTATTTAATTTTTTTTTTTTTTGGGTAGAATTAGAGATCATAAAGATCCATTTTAAAAAAATATATATGAATATGTAATCATGCACAATATCAAAGACCAATCAAATTAGTTACCCTAGTTTAACATGGTGCTAGGCATACCTTGCAACAAAGAAGTGGATGCAAATGTGCATGAGCGTCCTGTATCGGTGTTCACCATTTGATGTGTTGAATCTCATTTTTCGCCTTAGACCCAAAAATTATATTATCCGACAGCAAATAGGATGTCAAACCAAGGTAGTATTTTTATAATTAGATTTATTGACTATTGGGTAGAAAGCTTTGTTCGAAACTCTCTTTATAGTAGATACTACCATTTCTTGAATTTTATTGATGCCTCACGTAGACAACATGTGTGAATTACCCCTAAGGAGGATTATTGTTTCCCATGGGTTTTCTTCAGTGCATACAAGGTGAAAATTGATATAGCTCTTGAACTTAAAACTGATGATCTATCTCGTACTACTTCCTTCACCAGTTCTGATTGAATCAAAACAAAACTAAAACTCAGTATAGAAATCAAATGTGAAAACTATAGGTAAATGGATATATCTATGTGCAAAACTTAAAAATATTTACCTCAGAGAAATTGGGTCGACATTGAGCTCAAACATTCCGGACTTAATCAATATATAGAGAAACACACGACATAACTCTCGATGAGAAAAACTAACAATATAGAGATGAACAATGTTGAATTTTCTCTCTGACTATTGTTTGAGAAGGATAACCCATTATATTGAGGGACCCAAATCCTCTCCATTGCAACTAGGCGCCTAGCATGCATCTGATAGCTGAGAACACCTTGTCACGTACTCCAACACACAGGTATGCACCCCAAAGGGATCCCATCCGTCGAATGTATGTTAAAGAGGATCTCATTCCTATATTGAGTGTTAAAATCATTCCCATTTATGGGCTCTAGCATGCAACAGATAGCTGGGGGCACCCGAGCATGCACTCCAACACATGGGTGTGCACCCCAAGGGGCTCTCAGCCGTCGGATGTGCACTTAAAAGGATCTCATTCCTCTCATGTTGTAAAATTACTTATTCTCCCTTCAAGTAATGTTTGTCCACAAAAGACTAGTTAAATAGGATTGTTTTGACCATCCTATTCTAATAAAAATAATAAAAAAACGTGTTGTTGTTTTTTTGTTCTCCAACAAAATCTATGGAACCCTTTGCTAGCAATTCAAAACTAGCTTTAAATAAAACTATACGTATGTTATAAGATCATCTACCTCTCTTTAACTAAGCTAAGAATTAGGAAAATTTGCAGAAGTTTTGGTGAGAGCATAAAAGCTGGCTATTAAGAGATGTACTCTCATCATCTAATTGTCTATTGTATGATGAATTAATCGAAGGAGATATACCAATAGAACAACCACACAAGTAAACATACAAAAATGAATATCATGGATTGGATCCATTCGCATCACTATCAAATTGATAGTCCTAAGAATACAAGACATGTGATATAAGTACAATAAATATTATAATTGAACATCTATGATACGAAGGCCTAAAAGAACTCATATATGACTGATATGGAATTTTCTTTGCTAATAAAGAACCCTCAAACCTGCCTGGTTTTACAATTTAGGCCCAAGGATAAACCTAGTTACACACAGTAATAAATCAGTCGTAGGGAGACTCAAACTAGAGACGTCTGTTAAGACATAGCGCCTTTGGATCAGTGGAGCTACACTCGAATTCATATAGGATTGTAACAATATGAAATTTTCATTCGCAATTTTATAACAAATAATTCCCAAATCAATTTGAATCTAGATTTTATTTTTAGTTCGATTTTTTTATTGGATACTTAAATTAACAAAACAAATATGTGCAAATTATTCTCCTTTCGAAAGGAGTCCAAGCTTTATTTTATTTTTTCTGGGGTGGCGGGGTGGGTTTGGCTCGGGTGAGTATGGGTGGGTGAGCCCGCCCCAAGTATCCACCCCTTATCTTTTTTTAATTAGAATTGATTAATGGAATCTAACCACTGAACCCTCCAACAACCAGAACGGAAGGAGAGGGGGAGCCAAATCTCAACACTCTCCAACAATTTCCATAATTAACTCAACATGGTCCAAAAGGGGGTGAACTCCCCAGTTTCCTGATAGAAGAAGGGGGGGTGCACAGTTTGCCACTTTCAGTTTCCCAGAGATCAACGGGACACCTAGGTAACTAATAGGGAGCTAAGACTCAAGAAAGCTAGTCATAGAAGTAACTAATCCCCTCCAGACCAAATAGGTAATACCATCAAGAATAATGGAGAACTTTGACCGATTTGTAGAAACACAACCCTAAAATGATGTAGAAAGAATGAAAAACAAGAGCAAATAATGCACACAAAATTAGGAGTTTCGACAAGATTGCCTATGTCTTCGGTTAGATGAGACTATCAGTGGAGAATAAGGTTACAACGCTAGTCCTCACACCTCTCTCAGATTGCTTACAAAGAAAGAGAACCTTGCTAATATATAGTGAAAAATGCTAATACCAGAAAGCATAAAATTTCCCTTAGTAAATAAGTCCTAAATAAAAAATTCGAGCGAAGGGTTGTGCCCCATTATACAGGGGGGCCTCCTGGCCCTTGCAACCCCCATGGCCCGCTTATCAATAAGTGGAGCCATTGTTCTGTTGGGGGGCCTGCACTAGTACTCTCTAGATTAAACTACAACGGAATACAAGACATCATACACCAACACGATTGACATGGAGCCCATAGAAAGCGCAGAACTTAGCCAATGAATCCATGACTTCACTGCACAAACAAACCGAAGAGATCTATTCCCTAGCAAATATCAAGTGAGACAACATCAACGCTTTATATATATAGAGGTCCGTACAAGGTGATTTTTGCAGTCCTCACTGCTTTCTTCAACTAAACAGATAGTCCTTCCATGGAAACAAGGTATTAGAAGATTTAAACTTGTAATGATTGCCATACAACCTCTTCTACCCTTGTCCTTGTTAAGGCCATTGATAGCCCAACAAAGAAAAGAGTAACTGAGGAAGACAACCCACTCAACTTTACAACCATATATGGATATATTGGTGGCAAGTCCATTTGAGGAATAATTAAAATCTAAATGAGCGAAGAGGGAGAACTATTATGGACAATCGACCAACCTAAACCTAGCATAGCATAGAGACCACGAATCTCCCTCCTCATGAACCCTTCCCCCCCCCCTCCGATGGCCTGAACCTTTCCCCTCTCCCTCCGAGGAGGCCATGGCCTCTAAGAACCCCCTCCATGCATCTTCCCTTCCCAAACCTTCTCCTCCTTCTTTGGTCTTCGAATCCTCCTCCCATCCTCCTCTTCCCCCTACCTCCCATGATACTTCTCCTCCATCATCAGACCTCATCCCTCCTTCTTCTCTCCCTTTCACCAAAACTTGGACCTCCATCCTCAAGTCCTTTGATTGTATCTCTCTCCACTTTGTCCCCCCCTTCCCTTCTAGGAGACAGGAAGATCGAGCTCTGCCCAACGGGCTATCTCGACTCTAAAATCTCAAAGTGGAGATTTTTCTTAGTAGGACACTTCATTGGCAGCCAAGGATTAAAGTATCGGTGTTGGTCATCGTATCGGTTGGCTAAATTTAAGATACATAATGAAGGGTATTGTTTTGCATTGTATCGGAGATACGTTAAGATATGCTAAAGATCAAGGATTAAAGTATCAGTATCGGTTGTCGTCTCGGTCAACTAAATTTAAGATACGTATCGGAGGGTATCATATCTATATCAGAGATACTTTAAACCATGTTGGTAGTAGACCTCCCTTCCCCATTGTCAAGCGCTCTCTCTGCAATCAATGGCACACTAGCTCCTTGGATATCCATATTCTTGAGAATGGAGTTTTCCTCTTCAACTTCTCCACTGAACAGAGTATGCTCCTAGCCCTTGAGGGTGATCCCTGGTTGCTTGAAAAAAAAAAAAAAAAAAAAAAAAAAGAAGAAGATAATTCTAAGGCAATGTAATCAATTTATGTACCTTCATAACTTGGTCTACCGATCCATCCCTCTCTGGATTGCCTTCCCCAAGTTACCCCTTCACTTATGGGGAGAAAATGGCTTGACCTTATTGGATATGTCATGGGCACCCCCCCTGTACTCAGATTCTAGAGCAAAGAACAAGCAACAGTTATCCTTCGTGAGAATCTGCATTGAGGTGTTAGCTAAGACCAACCCTTCCCTCTTCTATTATCATTATGGATGAAGAAGGGCACTCCTTCAATCAGGAGGTCTGCTAAGATCAGATTCCTCCCCACTACCTGGCCAACCAAGTTTTTGGTCACCACTCTAAGGATTGCGCTAATCCTGTGCCCCTTGTTGCTGATGAAAGGATGGATCTCCTTTGCTTGCCTACCTCTGCCTCTTCTCTGAGTGCTACCACCCCTCCCCCTGCCTTTCACCTTGTTCAGAGTTGGTCCCGACAGCCTCGCGCTCAACTCTTTCCTACTCTCATTGTGGATCCTACCTCCTTAGCCCCTTCGGACCCTTATGCTTTGCTCACTGGTCAAAACCCCTTTGCTGCTCTATGCCCTAGCTCTCTTGATTCCACCGAATACAGTCGTTCCTTGTCTCCTTCTGCCTCTCACCCCCATCTCACACAGTCGCCTCCCTCTATCACCCATATCCCCTCTGCTCCCTATTTTCTGACCATCTTACCTGCTTTTCCACTCTGCTTCATCCTCTTTACGCAGACCTTCTATGCACTGAACCTTGGCCTAGTCATCTCCCTGATTCTTCCTTGCCTTCTTTCTCCTCTACTCCTCTTATAAGCCCTCTCACCATAGGCCTTTTTTCAACCCCCTCTAACTTGGCCTACTCCACCTTGGCTCACTCCACCTTCCTAGGCCTCTCCTTCCCTATATGGTCCATAACAAATTCATTCCATTACTCTTGGATCTCGACCCAACTCTGGCTCATCCAAGCCCATGTCCACAACCCTTACACTTCTCCTATTGGACCGACCCATCTGAAAAACTTGACGGACTTTTCCTCTACCTACAAACTCATTTCCTCTGCTCGCCTCCCTCGATTATGCCTCACGAGCCTCCCACCTCCACCAGATGATCCTCTTTGGTCCCTCTGCCATCCACCCTATGGAGACCTCTGAGCCTCCCTCCCTTCCCTATTTTCCCCTTGAGGATCCTTCCTCCTCTTCTTCTCGTTTGACAAACACCCCTATAGTTCTGCCTTAGCCACCTCCCCCTGCTGAGGGCACAGGTAGGGCCATGCCACTTCTACATCAACCTTTGTGCATCCTTACTCTATTGCATGCTCCCTTCAGCAACATCTGGCCGAGCTTCTCCCTCCATTATAGCACTTATGTGCCCCCTCCCCTTCCATGACCTCCCTTCTGCAGGGCCATTCCACGTCTCCTCCAGTTTCCATGAAGGCCCCTATTGCGAAGAATTCTTGCCCTATCTGGCATTCCTCTATTTCGACTCCTTCGTGGCAGGGTGCCTTGGCTTCTTCTCCATCAAGCCCGATGATTTTGACTCAACCTCCACCTCCTATGGGCTTACCGACAGCTCTCCCACTCTCTTTGGTGCCACACACATTTCTACATCTGCCTCTTCCCCTACTGTGAGCATTATCCAGCAAGGCCTTGCCATATTGCCCCAATTGTCCCCTCCCTGCTATTACTCCCCTACCATGTCTCCTCTAGCATCCAAGAAAGCCAAAGCTGTGAAGAAAAACTGCTTGGTCATATCATCCTCCTCCTCGACTTCCTCTAAGAAGTCCCAACTCCATTCTAAATCCTTTGCATTGAAACCTTTTACCTTAATCCATTTCCACTCCCTCCTTGCCCCCCTTGACCCCTTCATCCCCTCTCCTCTCGTCCACACCTTTGCATCCCCCTCCTCCTCCCTCCCACTAGGTCCCCCTCATTTATTGAATATCAAAGGCACCGCCGGAGCAAATCTGCTTCTCCCTCTTCTCCCTTGCCTAGCCTCTTTGAGTTCACCTTGCCCACCTCTCTCCTATAAATTCCTGATCAATCTGGAATGTCTGCAGGCTCAACTCGCTGGCTAAACATGCTGAGATTAGATCTTGCCTCAAGGAATTGAGATCAATCCTTTGCTGCCTTCTTGAGATAAGAGTCCCTGAATCTAATGCCCCTCGCATTGCCTCCTCCATTGCCCCCTTGTGGTCCTTCCTATCTGACTATTCCTCTTACCCCAATGGGCACATTTGGATTCTCTGGAATCCTTCCAAAATCCAAATCACTTCTGTCTTCTCCTCTCCTCAACTTATTCACCTCTCCATCTGTAACCCCAACGGGGGGAGCCCCTCCTTCTTCTTTGTCATCTACGATCTCAACCGTGCTCTTAACAGGATTATACTCTGGGATAACCTTCGTTCCCTCACCACTAGGGTGAGATCCTTGCCTTGGGGCTGGGGTGGATATTTCAACATCATTTATTTGGGTATGAGAAGCTCGAAGGCTCCCCCATAGACCAATCCTCTATTTACTCTTTCAATTCCTACTTAGAAGACACCGGCTTGGATGACTTAAGATTGACTAGCCTCAAAGTACCTGGCATAACAGGAGGTCTGGTCCCGATGGCATTGCTTGCAAGCTTGATAGGATTGTTGTGAAAAATGCTTGGCCATTTTGCTTCCCCTCCTCCCATGCCACCTTTGACTCCCCTTCCATTTCTAATCATAGCCCAATCTCTCTTTTCATCCAACCCCTATATTTCCTTCTGCCCTAAGTTTATTAAATTCAACATATGGACCTCTCATTCTAGGTTCTTCAATGAGAGGCCAAGTCTAATCCGCCTGGCTTAAGCCTGTCAACTCCTCGTCCTCCCCCCTTATTGCCTTCACTTGCAAGCTTAAAAATGTGAAATTTTCCCTCAAAGAATGGAACTTTTCTACCTTTGGGATCTTCTCTTCGTGTGTCTCAGACTGTAGAGATAAGCTTGCCTTCACCCAATCCCGTCTACAATCGAACCTTCATAATCCTTCTCTTGCTTTGGACGAGAATTCTCTCTCTCTCTTTTGAGCTCTCCTCATTGCTTGCTCAGGAAGAGAGCTTCCTTAAGCTGAAGTCCTGCATCAAGTGGCTTGAGCTTGGTGACTCCAATTCCACTTACTTTCACAAATCTCTCAAAGCTAGAACTCACTCCAATTACACTCCCCTCCTTTTGAACTCTAATGGATCCACCCTTCTCCGACATCAAGGCTGAGGCTGCTTCTCACTTCAGAAAAATATTTTGCCCCCTTCCCCCCTTTCCTTAACAAATGTATTCCTCCTCATCTCCTCCCCCTCCTCAGTGCCATTCCCTATAGTTCTGAAATCCTTATTGCTATCCATTCCCATAAGCCTAGTAAAACCCTTTGCTCTAATAGCTTTAGCATGAGTTTTTTCTCCTCCTGCTGGGAGATCATTGGGGATGACGTCATCTCTATTGTCAAAAGCTTCTTCCTTAACCCCTCCCAAGTCCAAGGGATCAATCATACTTTCCTCTGCCTCATCCCCAAGAAGGCTCCATGTCTGACTTCAGACCCATCTCCCTGTGCAACCTCCTTTACAAATTCATCGCCAAAATCCTGTCCACTCGTATCAAGGGACTCTCTTGTCAGTCCCAATCAATTTGCCTTCATTGTTAGCAGAAGCATCACGGACATTATCCTCTTCCATGAAATTGTTCGAAAATCCCATTATCCTTCTGCCCTCCTCAAGATTGACATCTATAAAGCTTTTGACTCCATCAGATGGGACTTCATCTATCGAGTCCTACTATCCATGCCTGGATCTCTTCGCTCACTCTCTCTGTCCTTGTCAATGGCTCTCCAGTCGGGTTCTTCACCTCTTCTGTGGGTATTAGACAAGGTTACCCCCTCTCCCCTCTTCTCTTCTCCCTTGCACTTAAAGTCCTCTTCAGATCCATCCAATCCCATACCAATGATTTTCTCATTTCTCCGATTCCCAAATGCAAATCTATCTATCTTATCCATCTTGATTTTGCCGATGATCTTATGATCTTTTCCACAACTGACCTCCATTCCATTGGAACCATTCTCTCTTCCTTTCACTTCTTTGAATTCATTTCTGGCTTCTGCATCAAACTTATTAAATCTAGCATCTTCCTCTCTGGCATCTCTGGTGACGTTAAAACTCACCTCCTCAATCTCACTGGTTTCTCCCTTGGCACCTTACCTGTCAAGTACTTGGGCCTACCTCTCTTCTCTTCTACGATGATTGCCCATCATTACACCCCCATGCTGGACAACATTCGCAAAAGACTTCAGCTCTGGAAAGGAAAGCTCCTATCCTATGCGGGTCATTTAGAGCTCATCAGATTTGTCCTCCAATCCTCCTACATCTATTGGTTTGGCATCTTTGCCCTCCTCAAGGCCATCGAGTCCCTCTTTTACTCCTTTCTCTAGAAGGGTGTGGAATCCTTTAGATTCCTCCATCCTATCTGCTGGTCCTCTGTCTATCTCCCCAAGGCCAAGGGAGGTCTTGGTTTTAGAAGGATCAAAGATGTCAACTCTGCAAGAATTCTTAAGTTCATCTGGAAAATTGCTTCCAAGCACAATAGTATTTGGGTCTCTTGAGTCTACTCTTCTCTCCTCCGTAAGAATTCTTTGTGGATGGTCCCCTTCTCCAATGATGCCTCTTGGGTATGGCATAAAATCCTCTAGGCTAGGCCCCTTGGCATTGAGTCAATTCACTGCGAAATCAGCAATGGGCATTCCACTTCTTTTTGGCTTGAAAACTGGCACCCTTCGAGTGTTCTCTTTCTTCAAGCGGGGCCTAGATATGTCTACTCATTCGGCCTTTCCAAAGACTCTTCAGTCTCTTCCATTATCACCAATGACACTTGGTATCTACCCACCACCCCCAACCCTC
>NC_056565.1:31010718-31100583 GCF_013358625.1 Macadamia integrifolia | reverse complement strand
CCCTTCCCCCTTCCCCCTTCCCCCTTCCTCTAGGGTATATAGAATGATTTGTTCTCCTTCCTCCTCTAGAATCTCCTCCTCCTCCTCTACTGCTTGGCATCTTGTTTGTAGCCATGGTACTCCCTGCCCTTGGCACAAAATCACTTGGTTTAGATTCCATGGCTTCACCGTTTGGAGAGCCCTCTTTAATTGTCTCCACACCCAAGCTTTCCTCATTCACCGCCATATCCATGTGTCCCCTGTTTGTTGCCTTTGTTGGAATGGCTTATAGGACATAAACCACATCTTTTTTGAGTGTCTCTTCTCTTCTACTGTCTAGAAAAAAAGTCCTTACCCATTGCTGAACTTCCAGAAGATCTCCACTTCCCCTCTCTAGAGAATGGATTTGGATTGACAAGACCTTTACAGGTAAGGCCATCTGTGATGGGAGAATTGAGGTGGGTCTTGACGACTTTCAATGGTAAATGCTCTTGTGACATTCTTAGTAAGTTGGATTTCAGTGCAATGTGAAATAACCTAGAGGGGGGTGAATTGGTTATGCTAGTGGAAATTTAATCTTTTCAAAATAATATCCCCAAGTGTGATTGCAAATTAAAATGTTGCAGAATAAATAAAATAAACGCAATCATAAAACACCAAGATTTATAGTGGTTCGACTCAATCCAAATCTAATCCACTCCCTACAAGATCCTCTTGTAAGGTATTCCACTAGCTCTTTCCTTTCAGTACAGTAGGTAGGAAGGAAAACCTTTACAATCTTTTAAGGATAAGAATATCCGCATAAATCCCCTTTTCAGGTAGAGAGACACCTTACAATCTCTTTTAAAGTAGAGAAGCACCTTAAATCTCCTTTAAGGTAGAGAGACACCTTATAATCTCCTTTAAGGTAGAGAGACACCTTACATTTTTTAAGGATAAGAGAATCCTTTACAAAAGCCTAAGTACAATCTTGACTTAATGTAAAAACAGAGAAATAAGAGAAGTGGAATAATAGAGGATTACCTCCGGTGTGGTGCAAATGAAATATGCAATGATGATAGAATGCACCTTTGAAGTCTTCTTAATGCTTGCAATACAAATGCCAAGATGTATAAGAAGACCTGTAGATGGTCTTGAGTTCCTCTTGAATGTAAAATGAAGAACTTGAACTCAAGAAATGGTGTAGTCCAATTCTCACTTCTAATGCTTAAATAATACTCCTCCAAAGTTAGGATTAATTGTTAATTAATGAGTAGCATTACAGGTATTTATAGGTGAGCATAGGAGAGCATTTTAGGCAGCAAATTAGGCTCTAACGATCATATTCTGGGTCCATTGGTGGTAGTCGATCGATCGAAAAGAGCCGTTGGAGCAAAATATAGCCATCGGGGCACTTTTAGGCAGTCAACGGCTGATCAGGACTTCTAGCCGATCGATCGGCTATGGTTTTGGATAGTTCTAGTTGACCAGGACTTTCAGCCGGTCGATCGCCAACATGACAGACTCTGTTTTGACAAAATGCTATCATACTGACCAGTTTTCAGTGTTTTGACCATATCTTTTCGGTTCGACCTCGAATTGACATGAATCCAATTGAGTTGGAATCGTGACTTGATTGCCTACAACTTTTATGAAGGGTCTATCTCCTGATATCAACTCTAAGGTTACCCAAAATGCCCTTGAGTCAGGTCATTGTGGTTTTCACAAAATATTACTTGAACACATTTTTCCTAGTATGTTTCATACCACCTAAGGACTTTCCTAAGGTTATTCTAGTATGATGTTATGCAATGCATGAGGTACATGCACGTATATGGAAGTTTACAGATTACATATAAACAATCATTCTATTCTATAGGTCTTCTTCTCCACTTGAACCTTAAAGTCTTTATCTTCACTTCCACTCTTTGCACTTCTTCTTCCATTCTTCTTGTTTGCAATTCCACGTCTTTCAGCCTCATGTCTTGATATCTTGAAACTTGAATTCTTCTGCTACCTTCTTCAAGAATTGATACCAACTTGTTGATACTCCTAATTTGATGACTTCAATCTTCATTTCTTCCTTTCATTCATCAAATTCGATCTTTGATATGAAGTTTTTACAAAATAATACTTGAAGGAAAATTGTGAAATACCTTCATATGTTTATTATCATCAAAACCAACTATAGGAGTGTGGGCATATCTCTAACAATCTCCCCCTTTTTGATGATGACAAACAGATGATTCTCAAATAAAATAAGGGTAATTTATAGCGCCACCCCCTAGAAAATGCCAGTATTATAGAAACATCCCCTCTCTTTCACCAAATTAGACTCAGACCCCCTACCGTCAGTCTCTATTCAGGAATATACCTTATATACTGATGTCAACTACTATATTTTATTTTAAATATGAAAATGCCCTTACCAAATGTGAAGTCCCTAAAATTCCTATGTAATGAGTCTCATCCTCACCTTTCTCCCAAATCAAGCACCAGCGATCATGGTGGTGGGGGCAATGGCATTGGCGACAGCGACAATCAGTACGAACTCATAGCGGTGGTAGGCAGCGGCAACAGTGACAGTGGCAATCAGCACGGGTTAAACACATAGAGAGAGTTTCTATTGATTTCCGGCACCAGCGATCACGGTGGTGGGGGCAGCGGCGATCAACACGAACTCACAGTGGTGGCGGGCAATGACAATGGTGACAGTGGCAATTAGCACGGGTTAAACACATAGAGAGAGATCGTTCCTGCTGATTGCCGGCACCAGCGATCATGGCGGTGGGGGCAGCAACTTAGGCGACAGCGGCGATCAGCACGAGCTCACAATGGTGGGGGGCAACAGCAACGGTGACAGTGGCAATCAGCACAAGTTAAACACATAGAGAGAGTTCCTGTTGATTGTCGTTGTCACCGATGCCGACAACAGCGATCCATTCCGACGATTGATCCATCACAATATGTGCAATAGCCTTAGTTCTTGATTCTACACCAGAGGTTCAACGGCTGAGTTTTCCAAGCCATCGTCGCTGACACCACTCCACCACGCTGACTCCCCTCCCCTTCTCTACTTCTCAAGTTCCCTAATATGGCCGATCACGTGAGTCACCGAGTTAGAGAAGAAGATCCCTTATACCTGATCGATCAACGACTGCAATCCCTTCTGACGAAGGCGCCAAACCTTCTCCCTTACCTCCTCCTTCTCCACCGCTGCCGCCGCCTCTGACTCCATGTCTGCCACCGCCTTTTCCTCCATGTCCGCCACCGACAGATCCAACCTTATTAGACCTGAATCAGAGAGGTCGCAGAGAGGTAAAGGTTCTGAAATAGTCATGGCCGTGAATAGGAATGGGAGGAGGAAGAAGATGAAACTAAGTCCGGTGAAATCATTTATTTTGATCCGAATACCAGCGATGGAGACTTGCACGCGCACCATCAGAGGTAGCACCACTCGCCGTCGATGGAATGAGCACAACTCGTCGTCGACGAAATGAGCACAACTTGCTAGCGACAGCAACTCAGGTAGTCTAGATCTCGTCGGACTCACAAGTTGAGGTACAAAAAAGGAATGAGGGAGAGAGTGTGGTAAGTGATAAGGGTGATTAAAGGGTACTTTTGGAATAGTATAATAATGGTGTTTTACTCATAAGGGTAAAATTATCATTTCACAACATCACTTAACATAGATTGATGGCAAGGGGTCCAAGTCCAATTTGGTGAAAGCGAGGGGGTGTCCCTCTAATATTGGCATTCTCCAGGGGGTAGCATTGTAAATTACCCATAAAATAAATAATCAATTATCAATAAGTTGGAGAATCATTTCACTATTTCTCCCCCTTTGTCAACAGCAAAAAGTGGGGTTAAAAATCTCTATATTGTCTTTCTCCCTTTTTAACATTGACAAAGAGTGTGGGCAAAATAGCTTCCCTTAATGGTATGCTTAAGAAAAAATAACAAGCATGTAGTCAAGAATAAAACATGCTCCCCCTAAGCATATGCATCATATAAACATGCATTCAAATATAAACAAGTATTAAGGTGAAGCTCCCCTTAATAATATGCAATAGATGTTAATGAAGCAAACATAAATTCAAGTGAGATACAACATTAAAATTCTAAGATGGTTGATGATGCCAATTACTGTCAATTTTGACAAACATTCTAGTGCTTCAAATTTCGCAGAAAATAAATCTATCAGAGAACCTATTGGAGTTGGATATTTTATCTCTTCTCTGACAATGCTAAATCAACCATCTATGAGTCATACATATTTTGCTTTGGCTCTTTAAACCAATAGAATCAAGCATATATCGGTCCCCATAATCTCATAGGTCCATCCATGTTACAATCAAAATATCCCTTGGGTTTCCAAACCCTTTTAGGTGTATGAGGTCTAAAATGTGCGTATGGCCTATGTGAATCATATATTTCATAATGTGTAGGTGGCCTATAAGATTTTATATCTCTTTGAGTCTTATATGGACTATAACGTGGATAAGGCCTTTTTGGTGCATATGATTGTTGTGGAGTATGTGACTTATGATGTATTTGTGGCCAATAGGGAGTGTGAGGTCTAAATTCCCTTTGATATTTGAAATTCCTTTGAGGTCTAGCATGCCTCTTAGAGGGAGTGTAATAATATGCCTAGTGGTCATTGTTCCTTTTTGAAACTTTCCTTTGATTTTGTTGGGATTTCTTTGACTTAGCATGGCAATGCTCAATGGTATGACCTTTCTTTTTGCAATATCTACAAACAATGTATGAAGAGGAGACACGGTTAGTATGATGGGTCACATTTGGTGTTCTATCTTTTGGAGTAGTAACTTTTTCTTTTCCTTTACTTTGATGTGGTGCCCCATCATTATAGCCAAGTCCTTCTTTGTCTTGAGGACTCTTGCCTTGGGATCCTAGTAGGGTATCCATGGTCTTTTGACCTTTAGTAAATGTATGAAATGTGATAGTTAACTTTGAGTTATCCTCCTCAAGTTCATGCATTTTAGAGGTCAAGAATTCTATCATCATTTTCCAAATTAGACTTTTCAGTCTCAAGTTTCAAGCTTTATTCATATAAAGCTTCAAAAGTTTGTTGAAGATCATCATCATTAGATTCATTATTTGAAGTATCTAAATAATGAGATTGAGAACTTACCTCTTGTTCTTCGTCTCCATGAGCCATCAAGGCAAGGCCTATGACTTCTTCATTGGAGTCACTGTCATCTTCATCCGATGAGACTTCCTCATCATTTTCTTCTTTACTTTTTTTCATCCAATTCTTTAGATGCTTTGAAAGCAATGGATTTGGGATGTGCTTTCTTGAATTCTTCATAGAGATCCTTTTCATTGGTAAGAAGTGAACCCATTAATTCATATATGTTTATCTCGTTCAAGTCTCGAGCTTCGTTGATAGCAGTCGTCTTTGGTTTCCACTTGGTAGGTAATGACCTAAGAATTTTCCTGGCCATCTCAGAGTTGGTGTAAGTCTTACCAAGTCATTTCAAGGTATTTACAATATTAATAAATCTAGTAAACATGTCAGAAATATTTTCATATTCATGCATTTTAAATAATTCATATTCTTGTATAAGCATATCTACTTTTCTTTCTCTTACCTCTGTAGTACTTTCATCTGTTACTACAAGTGTGTCCCAAATTTCTTTGGCGTTTTCACACATACTTACTCTGTTGAATTCTTTTTCATTTAAAGCACATTAAAGATAGGTGAGAGCCCTGAAGTTGTATTGAAGAAGTATTAGATCATCGGCTATCAATTCTGATTCAACCTTTGGCACTGTCTTTCCATTTATAAATTTTGGTGATGACGTATGGTCCTCTTTCTATAGTTCTCAAAATAAGAAAATTATATTCACAAATAAAATTCTTAAATCTACATTTCCAGAATGAGAAGTTTTCTCCATTGAAGTATGGAGGCCTAGATGAATCTATTCCTTCAAGTGGTCGATTAAATGTGGCTATGGTCTTTGACTCACTTTAAGACAAATTAGTCTTAAAAATTTTAAGCTTCCACTCTGATACTAATTGAAATAACCTAGAGGGGGTGAATAAGTTATGCTAGTGGAAATTTAATCTTTTCAAAATAATATCCCCAAGTGTGATTGCAAATTAAAATGTTACGGAATAAATAAAATAAACACAATCACACAACACTAAGATTTATAGTGGTTCGACTCAATCCGAGTCTAGTCCACTCCCTACAAGATCCTCTTGTAAGGTATTCCACTTGTTCTTCTCTTTCAGTACTGTAGGTAGGAAGGAAAACCTTTACAATCTTTTAAGGATAAGAGTATCCCTAGAAATCCCTTTTACAAGTAGAGAGACACCTTACAATCTGCTTTAAGGTAGAGAGACACCTTATAATCTCCTTTAAGGTAGAGAGACACCTTACATTCTTTTAAGGATAAGAGAATCCTTTACAAAAGCTTAAGTACAGTCTAGACTTAATGTAAAAACAGAGAAATATGAGAAGTGGAATAACAGAGGATTACCTCCGGTGTGGTGCAAATGAAATATGCAATGATGATAGAATGTACCTTTGAAGTCTTCTTAGTGCTTGCAATACAAATGCCAAGATGTAGAAGAAGACTTGTAGATGGTCTTGAGTTCCTCTTGAATGTAAAATGAAGAACTTGAACTCAAGAGATGGTATAGACCAATTCTCACTTCTAATGCTTAAATAATACTCCTCCAAAGTTAGGATTAATTGTTAATTAATGAATAGCATTAGAGGTATTTATAGGTGAGCTTAGGAGAGCATTTTATGTAGCAAATTAGGTTCTAACGATCATATTCTGGGTCCACCGGTCGGTCGACTACCAAAGAACTGTTGAGCAAAATATAGCTGTTGGGGCACTTCCAGGAAGTCACCGATTGATCGGGGCTTCTAGCTGATCGATCGGCTATGGTCTAGGACAGTTCCCATCGATCGGGGCTTCCAGCCGGTCGACCGCTAACATGACAGACTCTATTTTAACATAATGTTGTCATACTAACCAGTCGTCAGTGTTTTGACCATATCTTTTTTTTCCAACTCGGATTGACCTGAATCTAGTTGAGTTAGAATCGTGACTCGATTTTCTACAACTTTTATGAAGGGTCTATCTCCTAATACTAACTCTAAGATTACCCAAAATACCCTTGAGTTAGGTCATTGTGGTTTTCACAAAATATTACTAGAATACATTTTTCCTAGTATGTTCCATACCACCTAAGGACTTCGTACTTACTCAAGGTATGTCCTAAGGTTATTCTAGTATGATGTTATGCAATGCATGAGGTGCTTGCACGTATATATGGGAGTTTATAGATTATTTATAAACAACCATTCTATCCTAGATGTCTTCTTCTCCACTTGAACCTTGAAGTCTTTATCTTCACTTCCACTCTTGGCACTTCTTCTTCCATTCTTCTTGTTTGCAATTCCACGTCTTTGAGCTTCATGTCTTGATATCTTGAAACTTGAATTCTTATGATACCTTCTTCAAGCATTGATACCAACTTGTTGATACTCCTCATTTGATGACTTCAATCTTCATTTCTTCCTTTCATTCATCAAATTCGATCTTTGATATGAAGTTTCTACAAAATAATACTTGAGAGCAAATTGTGAAATACCTTCATATGTTTGTTATCATCAAAACCAGCTATAGGAGTATGGGTATATCCCCAACACAATGATCCATCATATATGGTGGGAAAGAAACAAAAGAAGATGGTCTACCACTTGTGTACTATTGAACAAGTCTGGGACATTATCACTTTTGAAATTTTCTGAAATTCTTCAAAATTGTGTGGTGTGCACTGATTCAAGCATAAACAGATATCTAGCCTCTTATTGGGATCTCCCTCTTATTGCTCCCTCCCCTAGTTTTCATGTATCATATTTTTATGTTGTTTCTTCCCTCTCCTTTGTTTTCATGTACCCCCCTTCTTTGGTGTTTGTTTTGTCCCTCCCCTGTTTTTTTATGTATCCTCCCCCTTTGATGATTTTTGTTTTTAGTGGCCGATGTTAGGGCTTCTAGCCCTTCGATTGCCGTTATGGCTTGTTCTTTTTTTTTGGTTTTAATATATTTTTAATTCACCTGAAAAATGAAAAAAAAATGACCATATGTGACACTGCTGGCAAACTAGCCTTCGAAGCAGCCATAGACCACATTTGAATAGAGAGAAAACTCCGTAAATGGACTTCCAATTCCAAGTCTTTTGACAAGATTTGAGGTGCCATCCACTTTGATGTCTCCTCCAAATGTTCTCTTATACCTCCTATTCCAGTTGCCAGGTCCCCGAGGAACAGCCTCATTGTCTCCTTTTGGGCCTCCCCCCTTCCATTTTGTTTTCCCTCTCCCCTTCTGGGATGTGGCATCTTTTTTTATTGTACTATTTTTCTTTCCTTGCACATAGGGTTTTATATCCCCTCTCCCCTTTTCTCCCTTCTTGATAATGAATTTCTTATTAAAAAAAAAAACTAGCATAGCAATAAGAGGTGCCTTGAAAATAGAACATATTTTCGCAATCCACACCGACCTCTGTTTCTAAAATAATACACATTTGAGCTTAATTTTTAAGGGCGCATTAAAGTCCCTAGCCTGATGATGTTCGAGCAGATCAAATTCATTACACAACTAGGGTGGCATGGAGGCAGGCAAGATAGCACGTCTAGCTTAGAGCTCCTACCAGCCTTAGCATTCAACCTAGCCTCCTCACATGAACCGGCGACCCTCCATCTTTATAATTCTTACTTTTTCTTGTTCGAATTTATTCTTCTTCAAGTCACAACACTATCCATCCACCATGCCTATTTTGCACTCCCAACTGTAACAAGCGGTTCCAAACTTCCACCGCAACCCCCAAAGTGGAGAAGCCAGGGCAAGGGGCCACCCCACCACCAAAGGCTCAATACAACGGTGGATATCAGATTCAGGGCTAAAAGGAAGCACAATAAAAAACAAAAAATAAATAAATTAACAAATAAAAGAGCATTCATTGGTATTTAAACGAGATAGAGGAGCTTTACAAGGATCAACCTACCTGGGAGGTTGGCATACCGTGATGTTCTCACCTCAACCTCATCAACAGAGGGGGCTTGCATTAGCCATTTAAGATGCTCATAAGTTTGGTCACCAATACGAGAGGAAGGAGTGGATTCCACATCAGTACCATCAGCCACATATGCCTTTCAACGGTGGCATTTGACGTTGGCAATGTAGGCAACACAGTTGGCACCCACTGTGCATGTCCAATTGAGGAATGCTGGACTTCGCATTTTGAAACCTGGTGCTCTTGTTAGACTGTTTAGGGTTTCACAACAGACCCTAATAGGTTCCCACATGGATAATTAGAACACGAAGTCGAATCAAAACATAGATGATCGATATGTATCTTGTACCTAGTATGTAAAAGTGGATCGATGCAATTCTTTACGATTTTCCTTCTCTTGGCTATGGATTTTCTATTGCCCCTCAGACCTTCTTGAGTTCTCTTACATTAGCAAAATGGAAAAGAGTGAATGATGTCTATAGAATAAAATGGTAGCTCCCCATGTAAATTGATACATAGACGGATGGATCGATTCATGGGATACCCTTTCCAAATTGATACTTGTAGACCATGCCCCAAGGACAATTGGTTTGTGTTGGATAAACCAAAGGCCACCTTTCAAGAACTCGGAGTACGTCCTCTTCATTAGAGAACCTCAAGATGAAAAATCCAGACCCCACCAACGAAACCTCAACATTGCCAGAACAATTCCACTACTTCAACAAAACCCACCATCTAACAATGGAGAAGGAAGGTCTTCTACCAAGAAAGTGACACCCCCCCCTCCCCCCCCCGGTGTATTAGTCCAAAGACCAATATCATCCTTGACAAAGTGAATAACCAATTCTCTCAAGCCACACTACAGGCTGGGCATGATCACTTATTAATTTTATTTTACCTAATTTAACTATTTTTAGGGAGAAAGAACCCTGCAGGTCTGGTGTTGCCTACGCCAGCTTCTGGGGCCAATGGGAGGGCTTCAGCGCCTCTGTCTGGGCATAGGCAGCACCAGACCAGCAGGGTTCTTTCTCCCTTTTAGGGGTTTTTTTTTGGGGGGGGTGGTGGGGGGTTAATGCAGCATGAGACCCATCAGATCAACTTACTCAGTACTTCCAGGTTGTGGGTTGGTCAGACTTGAGACGATTTGAACTAAATCCAGGTTTTACATCGCAATTACCCTCAGCACTTAACCTGACCCAACGTAGCTAATGCCACTTCCATTAACTATAAGGAGAAATAAACTAGAAACATAAACAAACATGTTTGAGCACAAACTAGAAAGAATATACATCATAAACTGAAATTTAAAGAAAAGCTTCATTTCCTAATATGCAATATTAGCCTTCAGGCCAAAATCAAACAGTACCTTATAAGAAATTATCAGGAATTGAAATTTGACTATAAAACCATGAGATGAACTCATAGTACCTTCAGGAGCTGCACTTCAAATACCAGAGGCTCATTTGCATGAGAAAGAAGGCTACGTCGAGGGCCAAACTGCAACCAGAAATCAAAATACATTAACAGATTTAATCTTTAAGATACTATTTCCTCAAATTTGGCTTGTAGTTGGTTTTGGAGCCACTTGGAAAAGATGAATAAACTAGCAGTCTATCCAGGACACATTAGTCAATTGCAAAAATAACAATAAATAAGGAAAAACCTCATCAGGGATTGGTTTCAAGTTTTCATTTATGTATCCAACAGAAGGAGGTATCAACGCTCTCCTCTTCCCTGCAAAATAACGAGAGCCAGCAGTTTCAGTAATCTCTCACAGATAAAGGAGCACTACTCTTTTTTGTTCCACCCGTCTCTCTACAAGCAATTTCACATGGATGACAAGCGAATTTATACTGGGATCTGTTTCTGAGTGAAGTTACTGGCTTGCCTGATGAAGAAGGTGAAGAAAAAGGAGAGCTAGATGATACGAGATCAAAAGGAGTGGGTATTCAAAACTTGCATTAACAGATAGACAGGGTGGAGGGGCAGGGGTGCTGAAATCTGTCGATCATTTGCAGACGCTAGAGGGATGGATCAGCCAATAGATTACTATGGAATTGAACCAAAAGGACTGAAACTTTGGTGTTCTGGCACTATTTCCAAATTTAAAAATATATCAAAAGTATAAACTTGCCATCTGATGATGTTATTAAGAATAGGTAACTGTCCTTTTACAAAGAATGAAATCTGTGGTAAATTCAATCAATGAAACGCAGATGTAACAAGTTAAATGCTCCCAAAAGATGATGTTAAAGTTATTATGGAAAACCTTAATTTTGCCACATGATAAACCGGTCCGTGGAAGGTTTTAGAGACTGTGCAATTGTTAATGATAAAATGAAAAATGCGATGGAGATACAGGTAAAGTCCATGTGCAATGTTCAAATTTCAAGCGGAGACTATTGTCCACTTATTTTGAAGTGTGAAATGGGCCAACATATCTAAATGCCACCATTTTGGGAAGTAAGGAGATTGAGTTCCAATAAATTTTCAAAACTATTTAATAAAGTACCTTCCCCAGAAATGTTAAATAAGGAAAGACAAACTTCCGATCTTAGACCATGTGACCAACATTTGCTTTGAAATTAGCAAAAAAACAATAGAACAAAAACCAGGGTGAGATCTCAAGTATAAATCATCATTCACAGAAAGGCCTGGACAGTAAAACTTTTGAGAGCATTTCTACTTGGGAGCCAATGGTGGAAGAAGTAAGGGAGAAAGAACCTGTAGAACAGTTTCTGCTTCAAAAAGATCCAGTTGCACCAACTTAAGATCTATCACAAAGAATCAATCATGTGGTTGAGCGAAGAGAACTGATAAGGAGTGTTCACTGGGGCTGGGCTTCAGTATCCCCCAACAGGGATAGTTCTGGATATGGAAGTTCAGGCAATCACAGGACTCGGGGAAGCCTGTCTCGTGAACATGATACGACTAGAAGCACAGACTGATGCCTTACAGGTCAAGGATATTATTACCCAGACACAGTATGAATCATTGCTGTGGCAAGTATTTAGTTCCTTCACAGCATTTAGCATATTATTTTTATCTATTTGCACAAGGGTCAATAATTAGGAAGTTCATATTGTATCTGCATGGATAAGGGGAATAGAGCAACTAAATTATGGTTAAGAGACCAGAATGGCTTCACTACAGTACAACCTTTCAGAGCATGAAGTATAGGATGATTCTCTGTGGACAAGGTTTCTGTAATTTGATGTTACTATACTCTGTTTCAAAAATTACTGAACCCAATAGCATCTTTAAACCAACCCCACCCACCCACACACCTACCCCCTGTTGGTGTACGATGTCTTGTATTCCATCACAGTTTAATCCAGCGAGTACTGGTGCAACACCTAGACAGGCATGACAGCGGTCCCACTAGCCAGTTAGCGGGTTGTGGGGTTGCAAGGGGGCAGGAGGCCCCCCTACATAGCAGGGGGTGTAGGGGGCGCAGCCCCCCCCCCCCCCCCCGCTCGAATTTTTTATTTGAGGGCAATTGCGTATTTTTTGGATTAGGGTTTTTTCGCTATATATTTATAGCGAGGGTTTCTTTCTTTGTAATGCAAGCAATACTGAGAGGTGTGAGGACGAGCGTTGTAACCCTATTCTCCATTGATAGTGAAGCAGGATCTCATCTCACCGGTGACGTAGGCAACCTTGTCGAACCTCGTAAAATCCATGTGCATTGTTTGTTTTGTTTTTTCCATTATCTTCTGCATTGTTTTAGGGTTGCGTTTCTACACCCCCCCAAGAAAAAAAAGGAGAAACAAGATGAGAGAGAAAGAGAGAGCCGTGACCCTACCTCCAACCTTCATGCCAATTAAGACTTCCTTCAAGCCCTGTATGATCTGTCAAAATAAAAACAATACAAAATAATTAGAAACTAAAAAGGCTTAAGGGACAACCATGTAGCACACCTTTCAAACTGTGCTAACCTGTTTCCTGTTTAGCTCATGATACCACAAAATATGGAATGGTACAAAGACTAACCTGTTTGCTGTCCAGAGTGAGTATCACAGGCGTGCTTTCTCTACCGAATGGATCCAAAGTGCTACATTACAACATAGAAGAAATTGAAGCTCAAGATGACATCTTTATTACAAGAATAAAATAGATATCAAAAAGTTTAGGATGAAGTAAAGGGAGTCAGTTTTTCCACCTTAATGAAATCCTCCATAAAATATCCAAAGAAGAAAAGACATACAAAATTGGGGGGTTGAGAACACTCTACCTATGAACATAGTATCCATTTGAGCGGCGGCAAACATAATTAACTTCTACAATATCTCCTTCATGAGCTTCTTGCCCTTCCCCCTCAACAATGTCTTGCAACCAAAACTTAGAAAATTTAAGAATGACGTGCAAAATAGCATGCTGATATGTCATCAATCACTTGTCCATCAAAGTGATTAATGTTGGTTCATAAAAGGATCTTCATAGGCACTAGGTGGTGTCCTCCTAGGTTATGTGAATATATATGCTCCATCTTCATGGACTAAGCATGATTAATTCACAAGCATAAACAGTATATAGTTCCACGGTAACTGGAGATCCATCTTTTGGGATGGATAGACTTTCTCAAGTTACTACATATACATCTTACTTGTTTGGTGTAACGAACATGGGCAATAGGTCTGCTCATCCAGGCCTCTTACCCCCGCCAACTGAGGCTGTGAAGTGGGAAGTGGGCAGTGGGCAGTGGGCAGTGGGCAGTGGGCAGTGGGCAGTGGGCAGTGGGCAGTGTCGGTTAAGGGTAGATCATTCTACAATGCAGAAGCACATGTCATAGAAAGAGGCTTTAAAGTTGTAATATTTTTAACAAGGTGTTATACTATGAGGAGGTTCATCCCTTTGTAGATGCTGCCCATACTCCACTGAAAGTATTGAGGCATTGAACATTACGAAAAAATGAAAAGGGAAACAATAGGTGAAGCTGGAAAAGAATATAGAAGCCACTTCTGTTGTTAGCTTTTTTTGCAGCCCATTTTAAATTAGGGAAAATTGCCTAGATCTACTAAATAAGAAAAAAAAAATTATAGAACAAGTAGGGTTGACTGTCTTACACCTACTCTTCTTGTAACCTACTTGTTTTCTAATTTCTATTTTAATCTAGTAGATCTAGGAAATCGTCCCTTTAAAATATAGGTGTTGACTGTTGGTAATCATGTAACGCAATAGTAACAAGACATGGAAATTTCCCCAGAAGACATGAAGAAAGAGGGAAAGAGATTCTAGCTCTCTGTCGTGTGTTCATGGTAGGCACTGTTTATTCTTTTGCCAGAAAATTGCTACTGATTTTAACATTTATATGGATGTACCAGGCTTAAGTTGATTATCTTATACAACATAGTCTATATAGATAATAAATTCATGGGTCCTGATATGGTGACATTTTGTTTTGTGACCAAATATATCAGGACTGTCCATTTCCAAATCTCTACATGGTGGACCATTCTAATGTCTTCTACTTCTCTATCGATTTAGCTCAAAAATGTCATGAAACCTGAACCATAGACCTTAAACCTGAAACCGTAAAATCTAACCTTGAAGCCCAAAACCATTAATCCTACTGTGGACTTAGCTGTCAGTGAAGAGACCCCCTCAAACAAAGTTGCCCAAGTTGCAAAAATATCATCAAGATGGAAAGAGTAAGAGAGATTACCAGACTTGCACAAAGAATGGTGGCAAAACACAGGAATAGAGATCATCAAAGCCATCAAGGGATAGAGATTTCCGAAGGTGGAGATGGAGATAGATTGCAGGAGACAAGACAAGAAGACAAATTGCCAGAGATGCAAGAATTGCCAAAGACAGAAAAAGGGAGAGATCACCAGAGATGGAAAGGGGAAAGGTAGAAGCTAGAACTGCAGATAGAAAGGAGGAAAAGAGGAGAAGGTCAAGTAATGGAAAGGAGAGGGTAAAATTACCCTATAAACTTCAATGAACTTTTTCCTAGGGGTAAATTTCTTCTGGGTGCCACTTAAGTTATCTCACAAAAAAGTTTGATAAACAAATCCTCCGGTCATTTGGGAATCATCATGAGAAAAATGAAAATAAAGGAATGAAGTTCTCACCTTGAACTTTCACACCACTGTCAAGCTTCCGAGTCCTGGATGCTTCAGATTGATGCACTCAATTTTCATAAAAAACCAATCACAAGTATCAAAGGTGGAGAGTTGACATATTCAAAATCTCTTTTATCTAAATGAGAGCATGAAAGAAGAAAGAATACAAATAAAAGCTTCACACCTAATTAATTCAGGCTCCATGACATCTAGCTGTTGTGCCGCAAGAGCAGGACATACACAAAACACTGTTGTATTGAATCCTATGAACTCCAAAAGGTGTCTCCTTGACACCTTGCATACTGTTAGCAGACCAAGTTCGTCTTGAAACCCCTTAGCCCAAGCTTTTCTGGGGTGCCAAATGTCCATACTGCTGCTTCTGTACAAAAGCTACTGAAGTCAGCTGATAAGATAAACAAGAACCCCACCCATGCATCAAAGTGGGGGCAAAAGGAGCTATGTTCAGAGCATTTCTATTCCCATGTCTACAACTTAGGTTCCATATTAACTTCTTGACTCAACTTCATTCAGAATGATGAAAGTTATGTGCTAACCTGAATGAATAGAGATTTTGCAGTTGAGACACTGAATTTGAGCTTTGGCAATATCTCAGGAGGGGCAACGGTACGGGGAACTGATATAATATAGGCATATTTATTGCCAAGAAGATCCTTTGGCCAGGCCAAGTGTTTTGAGTGCATATACAAGTAATCTATAAAATATCAACAATGGTTTATTCAGAATCAGGATAAAACTTGAATAACCAGTTCCTTTTTCCCACTTTTGATAGGAAGCAATGAAAACTTCATTAAAAGAAACAATAATTGGACATAGTTGCCAAGGCGTTGCCCAGGCAACAAAGTGCATTTCCAAGACCTGGGCGTTCAAATGCTTTATTGTATGAATGCCTTATTGCTTCTTTATATATACATACATAAAGCTGATGCATTTTCTAATTTGTTGATGGTTTGCGTACATTTTTTTACGTAAAATGTGAAGCATGAGATCATGCCTCTGTATTTAAAAACAAAAACAACAAACCATTCTCTGCAGCTTCTGGCTTCTTCTGCTGAGTCTGTGATGATCTGGTCAACCAACAGGTATGTCTTCTTCTTCTTTGTTGCAGAGACAATGGTGGACTAGACTTGCAGGGGGATGGCAAGACTCGACTACAGGATGATGGCGGAATGGCGTTTGTATAAAAAAATATATGCATTCATTTTACAAATAGATAAAGGAAACAAACTTTCATTTTTACATGTAAACCAGCTTTTAAGTTTAAAACGAAAAGATAATACATAAGGTATTATATACCCAAACACCCCATTTTACATGACATGCCTAAGTGACCTAGGTGCCCGGGCACCACATTGGGTTGCCTTGTCGCAGTGACAACTATGGTTAGTGGACAAGTAAACACAGCCATTGACTTTAGGAAAATAGAGCAAAAGGAGTAGATCGATTGTCTTAAATCAAATTTGGCCAATAATCCACATAACTGGATTTACAAACTTTAATAAATTACTTTCTTTGGCTTCCGATTGCAGGAGGCTTCATCTATCTCATATTTCGTAACAAATTTTTAGCAATAAATTGCAGCTTCATAAGAGCTTTAAAAATGAGTACATTTGTATATAATGAAAGGAAATACTATGCAGTCAATTGGTCCTGTCCTCTAATTTTCTACTTGCTTGGTAAGATGGTAAAACCCTCAGGGTAGCAGCGTGAAGATGCAGGTTTGAGTCTTCAGTGCAGCAATTATGTGCAACAAATACCAAAGTTAAGGGTAGTTATCAATCCACCCCTAGCTGGGTCCTGCTGCCTGCAAAAGCAGGACCCATATCGGCTTACAGCCCTTTTATGGTCCTTTATGGTTACAATATGAATTGGTTAGATCATCCCTATGCATGCTGAATTTGAGAGTTCAGAAACTAAAGAGATGCTAGAAGATCTAGGAAATAAATCTGAAGGGTGAAAACCAATCAATCAAAATGAGTCAGGAGACCTAAGCCAATCTATTCACAGCCCAAGTGGTTACGATAAATAAGCAGATACATCTCAAGACTTCTTTTTTCTTCTTTTTTTTGCCCCGGGGGGGGGGGGGGGTAGGGGGAGGGAAGCAAATCAGAAATCTGTCAGGGATGCTTTAAATCATGTCCTGCTCCATCATCAAATCCATTTTTAGTGTTCAAACAATGCCAAATTAATAGAACTCAGGCGGATTTGGAATAAGATCATAACTATGACATATTGAGAACATTGAAAGGAAAACTTTGAAAAGCAACAGTAACAAATGGGAGTTGCAATCATTGATCAATTTATTCATGAAAGATGTCACTAAATTACATTCACAAGGCCACAAACTTTTGAAAGTTAATCAAATTAGTGCAAGAAACAAGGAACAAGCACCAACCTAGAGCAATAGAAAAAGCGATTATTATAGAGAAAACTACTGCTTTTTCAGTCATTTCTACACACATGCACTCACACTTTAATAAGCTAGGTACCCCAGAAATAGCTGAAAGGAACCAAACAACCACACACCTAGTCGATAACCAACCCCGCCCCCCCCCCCCCAACAAAAAAAAAAAAAAAATGAGGCCAAGCTAAACCAATACCCTCACTGTAGAAACTATTGGCTCAGGCAAAGACTTATAAGCCAATGGAATGAATATTTCAAATAGAATAGGTCCAGTTTCCTTTTCCCTTTGCCCATCTAATTCTTCTGGTGCTTACTTCTTCCATAGAGTCATCAATAATCATTGGATAGGTCCAGTTCCTTTCCTCTTGGCCCATCTTATTTCTTCTATTGCTTACTTTCTCCGTAGAGTCATCACCACTCATCAGCTCCCCAACATACATGATTTTTGAGCCCTTGTGATTTGGTCCAGCATTTTAAAACTCAAAAGATAAATTCACTCAGGATCAGGCTGATCCAAGGGTACCAGGCGAGTCCCCTACATCTAGGTTCGTAAAAACAAACCAACAACAACAACTAAGCCTTTTTCCCAAATGAATGGGGTCGGCTACATGGATTAGTCAAAGAAAAATATAACAGAAAGAAGATGGAAAAGAGGAAAACAAAACAAAAAGAAATGAAACAGAGGCAATGCAACACCTCCAAGCCATTCCACCTCAATGCAGTTGACAATATGGATCTTCGCGCTCCACACAGTTCTGTTTGATGTCAAAACAGGGTCAAGGCCTAGCTTCTGCATGTCTTTCCTTACCAACTCATCAATGATCATTTTTGATCTGCCCCTAGCTCTTTTAAAGCCATCTCATTGAATCTAATCACTCCTCTGTACTGGAGCATCTCAAGGTCTCCTCTGAAAATGGATATACCACCCTAAACAACATTATCGAAGCTTGCCTTGAATCGGGGCCGCTCCCAACTCAGCTCTTACCCTTTCATTTCTCACTCTATCTCTCATAGTTTTGCCGCATATCCATCTCAACATCCGTATCTCTGCAACACTCAACTTATCTATATTACACTTCTTAACTACCCAACATTTTGCCCGATACAACCTAGCTGGTCTTACGACCGTCCTATAGAACTTTCCTTTAATCTTGAGCGGAATACGATGATCTCACAAAAATCCAAATGCACTTCTCCACTTCAACCATCCTGCTTTAATTCTGTTCGAGACATCATCATCTATCTTGTCACCCTTATTAAAAGTTTACCCTAATAAAATAGTTACTTTGTGAAATCTCTCTCTCTCCTCAAGTTTTACCACATCAGTGATATCATCAATAAAAAGCATACACCACAGAACATCCCCTTGATTGTTATTGGTTAAATCATCCATGATAAGCATAAATAGATATGGACATAAAAGCGGATCCTTGACGTAACCCAATGGTAATTGGGATCGGTTCGTAAAAAATCAAATAAAAAAATTTTGAAAAACATAAGAAATATGTAAAGATTACACATAAAGACTAGGAAAATGCATCAAAAATAATCGTCCAATTCTCTAATTGAAATGCGTGGAAGTGGGATCGAAAGGGACAACAGACCACAAAAAATAATAATAATAATAATAAAATTAAAAATTAAAAATTAAAAAATGAGAAGCCACCACTACAGAGCACAAACTCCCCACCCTCCCCACCCTCCCAAGCTTCTTTTTTTCCAGCTTTGCGTTTGTATAACCAAAGTTACCAGTTACTTCAACTAAAGCTGAATTTCAGTTTCTTCCAAGCAAACAAACCCTGGTGAGAGCATCCATGTTGTATATTTTATAGATTATATGGATAGAATTAAAAGGAAACTTATATCAAACATCTGCTATTCCAAAATTAAGAACATGGGAAGCATCAGCCTTTGCGCCTTAAAAAAAATATCTAAAAGTTAATTCCGGGTCTATAGTCTATACAAATCAGGATATAGACAGGAAATAAAAATTAGTCCGTAGGAAATCAAAAACTTCCCAGTCATGGAGAAGAAGAAAGACAAGAAAAGGTAAGAGGTAGGAGTGTAGGACCTCAGCTTGACGAATGCTCCAATGATAAAGATGGAAGCTGATGCAATTGCAATCCCAACGAAAGACGGAAAAACGAAGTTGCAACGTTAAGCAAACAAACCGAAGGAGATCAGGATGGCAAATTTCAAGGTTAAATGGTCGGTCGGACCAGATAAGTTCCGGTTTAATAAATCGGGTTTTGCTTTGTCAGGCAAACCTATAGCGGTTGGGATTTTTTTTTTTTTTGGGAAAAAAAAAACCTTGTCTCAAAGTGTGGGCAATGTCAATGCTTCATCAGTCTATCTCTCTCCTCCTCTTGTGAAAAGATATTTTTATTACTTGTTTGGTAAAAGAGAGAGATTGACGGAAGTCACACTCTCAACAAAGAACCACTTCCCCCTTTTTCCCCCTAGGTAAGGAGAACGAAAAATGAAAATACTAATTTGTAACAACTAACCTATAAGGCTAGGATTTAGTAATCAGCACCTGTCGACTTGTATCAAGAGCTTTAGTCCAATATAGAGTGTCAGTGCCTTTTATTAAATTGACCTACATATTGGCCGTAGTATAAATTGTCAACACCTCATTTTGTCACCCCAATAACAGACTAAGCATGATAGTCAATGTATTATGAGATATCACATAACCCATTTCTTATAGCTCTAGATGTTCCTAGTGACCTGTACCAAATCCTTCAAATGAACTATCGATAAAATAGTTAAAATTAATTTTTGAATAACCTATGAAAATTTGATTTTTTTTTTTTTTTTCATGTGTAGGTGAGACCTGGCCCAAACACAAAGATAGATGCTTTGCCAGCATTGACTTCTAGGAAATTGTAGAAAGTAGGACTCTTGAGTTTGAGGTTTCCACAGAGTGGTTTGGCCTTATATAGTAATTGTTGATCATATGACGAACCTAAACCTCATCCAAAGATTCCTAAGCACATATGAAACCAACCAATTAACTTGCAATCCACCACTATACCTGTTACTGCCAAGAATCTGTATGAGGTTGAGCGCCGATCCTACACAAGCACAGAAGGCAGAGGCTCGAAGGTGGCTCCAAGATTAGTCCTCCAATGCCCAAGTTATAGACTCGTAGAACAGTGTTTTCAGGAGTAATGGTGTGAACGTATTGACTTACCCGTTCTATCTTTTAAGGTTTCTTCTTATAAGATTCCCCCTTTTCCGAGTCCTACTGGAATACGTCTTTCTACCTTCATGAGGAATATTCTCTATCCAGGTATCTTCTCCTCCTCACGTGGTTAGAGTCCTTACGGCCTCTATCAGTTGAGGGGACTCCACTCTTCCCCTCCTGATCTCCGGAGTCATGGTCATAGTGGGTATCCTTCGGTTGGGCATCACGTATCCTTCCTTTGGATGCCACATGTTCTTGCTTCACTGGGTGACTAATTTGATCATATCAGTAGTATGATACCCTACTTTCTAAACTCGGTCAAATTACCCGTATTGACTTGGTTTTATCATATAGGGGCTGAACCGGAGAGAACCGACACAGGTATCATATGAAATATGGTAGCAAGGGTGACCTTGAACTCGGGTTGGCCTGACATGACCGAGTGGGTACCAAGTGTAATACATGCACCCAAGCCTTGCACTTGCACGCACCACGAGGCCATATACAAAAAGTAAAGGTACGTACTAGTATTGTGGGTGCCAACGTAATCTAATATTATGTGGGAGTTTATTCCCATTGAATCCCACCTGAGATATACCTACCTGAGATATATCCACCTAAGATGGCCCACCTGAGATAGCCCACCTGAGATTTACCCACCTGAGATAGCCCACCTGAGAATAGAAGATATTTTTAGGGGGCCCAAGTATTGTCTTTTCCTTCATTAATGATATTTGGTCGGTGGGAGAATAAAGAAGAGAGACAAAGAAGAAGAAAGGAAAAGAGGAAGAAGAAGAAGAAAGAAGAAGGGAAAATCGACCGTAGAGTTCACCGGAGCTAGGTCTTGGTATTTTGAGCCCGGATTAATGATCAGCTCGTTGAGATCTTCGATTTGAGGTAGGTATTGTACACATTCCAAAGATTCTTAGGTAAACCCCTTTCTTAAACCTTCTTTTTGATTTTTTGGAAATAACCCACTTGGATCTTGCTAATCCTACTTGGATAATCAAATCTTAGGTCTAATGGAATGTGTGTATAATGATTTTGAAGGATTTGAAATGAGTGATGATGAAGATCTAGAGTATTTGGAGGTTCTTGAGCAAAAGAAGTGAAATTTGGGGTTTCATTGGTGTTCTTGAGAAAGAGGTAAGAATCTTCATTTTTCTTTTGATTTGTCTTAGATCTAGGTTGATGATACATAATTTGACCTTATATGAGTGATTTGAGTCACCGGATCGACCCCAAACAAGTTCCCAAAGCCAGAGAAAAGTTGGGGAAGATGTTGGAAGAATTTCGTTTTAAGACTGGGGGGTATTTTTAGCCCACCTGTCTTCAGGTTCTAGCCCACCTGAGTTTCTAGAACTCAATTTCTGGGCTCTGGTGTAACTGGTGGGCTGAAACCGGTTGGCTACTGTCTTTGGCTCTAGCCCACCTGTCTTTTTAGAATTCCCAGAATTGGTCCAAATTTGATGGGTAACCCCCACTTATGATTCTAAACCCGATTTTAGTGTTCAAATATGATGATTTTGACCCCAAAATAGTGAAATAATAAACCATTATGTTTATGATAGGTTACACTCAATATACGTGTATCCACACATTGGATCTTTTTCATACCTGGGTACAAGCATCGTGTACATATACAGGTAAATAGGGAGTGAACTCTGATTTAATTTCAAAATGCTATACATCATTTAACATGTGTTTGTCTAGCCATATCATCATATCACTTATGTGTAGACTAGACATCACTTATGCCATATCATGCATTGTATGTGCATTTACATAACATGCTATACTTTGCTTTATGATGAATATCCTTTATGTCATGATGTATGTGATGGAAGAGTTTTATTTGAACATGATGTATATGCTAGATTAGATGCCGTAGTTGGCTTGGAAATGAGTGCATGGTGGCTCGTGGAATGGGACGCGGTGCCATTGTGTAATCGTACTATGCTCATATAGAGGCATGTGGCTAGGATGTGATTTACCCTTTGTGCTACGACCCTTCCCAAAGGGGTTTACGTGTTGGGGGATCATTGGGGGGAAGCATCGGGTTGTAGTTGTCGAACTCCTACAACGGTTAGAAGTATGCACGGCTGATAGCTAGGACAGTTGGTAACCCTGGTGGTATATTCAGAGGGCCAATCATACTGCTTTTATTTCGGGTGGAGTCACCTATTTACTTTCTGTCATTAAAATTTGTTGGAGGTCGGTGTGTATTTAAATTTCGGTGCCAACTGTGGGCCTTCTCTGACAACCCTATGGACGTATCACGGGATGGGGTTCATGGCTCGTACTCGGGGCATACGTGCACTGTGGTTATGAGTAGCACATAGCCTATAACCTAGTAATGTTGTTAAGCTAATTAATAGGGTTAAAATGAATTGCATATAGGCACATTTGTGTTGTGACTGTTTGTGTGGTTTTCCTTGTGTGGTCTTCCTTTCCATTTATTGGGCTAGTGAGCTCACCCCACGTGCACAACTCTTTTAGGTGATCTTGTAGGTTATCCGCCTGGAGATCAGGAGCCGGGCCCCATCGTGGAGTTTACCTCTGAGGAGTAGTGGGTCCCCGATGTGTTCGAGCACTGTGTCGATTGCATGTGCGAGGATTGTGTTGCAGGGCTGCAGTGACTCCTGTGTGATTCTTTTAGATTATTTTTATGTACTCCTTTTTGATGACTTGATGTTAAATTGTTATATTTTTGTGTATATATCATGCCTTTGGGCCCAAATATATCTAACTTTTATAACTCAATTTGAGTATCAAGTATTTGGGATACAATTACTGGTATTATTATAAACAGGTCTTCCATTGAAAATATAGGCTTGTCTTAGTTTAGTAGGGGTATGTTGTATTGCAGTTACTGTATTGTTGATCCTGGCAGGTTTATAAGTTAACCAGTGTTAACTTGGTCACCGGCTCGGCTGTGTGTGAACAGGGTGTGACAAGGGTGATATCAGAGCCCAATGCTCTACTTACATCATATTGCTTAGACCCCATAGAAACTATAATAGGTATGGAGTGGGTGAAGATAAAAGCCTTATGAAAAGTTAAAAAGCCTTAATTTAAATGTAAAAATTTGTAACCTTTGCATTCATGGCATGCATGCATTGATAGTATGAATTCTGGTTAACTAAAATTAAAATTGTCATAATTGAATGTACTTGTTAGCAAAAATTTTAATAAAATTTCGACAGCATAACGGCATAAAATGAGAAAATTAAAAATTTTCAAACATAAAACCTGATAGACAACAAGAATAATAAGATAATAACAAATGGTGGCCGTGTCGGCGACCATCAAACCACACAGTTTAATACAATCAAACCATTCAAAAAAAATATTTACAATTTCTATCCAAGTTACAATTCAAATTCTAAGTACAAAAGTAGAAATGACAGGTACAAGGTCAAAAGAGGAGATAAGCCATCAGCCTAAAACAATAGTCAGAGTCGTCGTTAGAGACATCGAAAGGCTCTCCTAAGTGAACCCGAGAGTCGATGTCGAGACACATGTCCCAACGAGTGAATCGATCATGGAGGCGCACCACTCTCCTCTGTATATGATGGACATCCACAGAGATCATTCTAGAAGAGTGATACATATCCCAGGTGAGTCACTGAAACCTAGACTCTATCTCTCCGAACTGCCTCCACATCTGGACCTCTCTACCAGTGTTCTCATCCACTCTCCTGAGAAGCTCCTACTCCCGAGCCGCACTCTCTCCAAGCTGACCTCTAAGCTCAGCCTGGCCCTCTCTTAAGGACCTCAACTCTGATAGGATATCCTATAGGATAGGTGTGATACCCTACTTTTTAAACCCGGTCTAATTATACGGTTGACCCGGTTTAACCATGCAGGACCCGAACCGGAGAGGGTTAAGGCGGGTTCCTTATGGACCATGATGGCAAGGGTGACTTTGAACACAGGTTGGTCAGACAAGTCCAAGTCAGTGCCAGAGGAGACGGGTGTACCCAAGCCATGCACATGCACGTATCATAAGGCCATGTACCGGTAATGCTGGTATGTAGCCGTATCCTAGAGTGCATACATATAATATACCTTGTGCCGAGAGTGAGATACATGTCGAGAGTTGAATTCCATCAAAATCTCACTTGTTGGCCAATTTTCGGCCCTTAGGTGGGCGGTCACAGGCGGGCGCATCCGCCCACTTGAGTGACCCACCCATGTGGTTACTAGATGTTTTAAAAAGTATAAATAGCATTATTGTGTTTTTCATTTTCTCATTTATTACATTAAGGAGTTGGTGAGAAAAGTAAAGAGGAGAGAGAAAAGAAGGGAGAAAAGAGAACGGAGAAGAAGAAAGGGGAAGGGAGAGGAAGAAGAAATGGATTTAAGTGGCACCAAGGTTTGATCTTTCCATTCTGACGCCAAAAGAGTGATCCCAAACACGAGATCTACGATTGGAGGTGAGCAAAGGCTATGTTTCTTAAACTTCCACCAAACCCAAGTAAAACCCTTGATTTGGGTAGAGTTCCTTGAGGTCTTGTAAATCCCCCTTGAGATGATGAATCTAAGGTTTAATAGATGTTCTATGTGTTGATTTTGAAGGATTTGAAGAAGTGTTTACAAGATTGGAAAAGCATTGGTGATTTCTTGAGCTAAGAAGTGATTTTGGGGTTTTGAAAGAGTTCTTGAACAAAGAAGGTAAGATGGCTCTTCAATCCTTAAATCTAACTTAGATCTAAGTTAGAATCATCTTATAAGACCTTGGATGTGTGAAAAATGAGATTGGAAAAGCCCCATTTGATTTCCCAAAGGCTGGGGAAAGTTTCAAGGAAGAGGGTAATTTTTTGCCCTCTTAGGTGGGCTGGGACCGGTGGGTCGCACAGCCCGCCTGAGAAGGCAGTCCCTCGGCTAGGACCAGTGCTAGGACAGGTGGGCCGACCGATAAGCCAATGGCTCGCCTGAGATAACAAGTGGGCCGATCGGTGGGCCGACCGGAGGGCCAACCTACCCGCCTGAGAGGATCGGCCCTCGGTCCCCACCAGCGGGCCGAGATCGGCAGGCCACCCCGCCCACCTGAGAAGACCGGTGGGACGTGACAGGTGGGCTGTCCGACCCACTCGAGAGGCCCCCAACGTGATTTTTGTGTTCGAATGGACCCAAAACGGACGTGCAACCTTCTTTTATGATTCTAAACATGATTTTGTCATCAAATCTTGTTAGTTTTGACCCAAAGTGGTGAAATGCTAACCCCATTCACTTATGATAGGTTCACCAAAATTTACATTTCTCGCGCCGGATCTCACCCGTACCGGGCGTGAGTCTTTGTACACGACAAGTAAGTGGGGAGAGGACGTTTGATTTTATTTTAAGGCTTGTTTGACATCATTCAATTGTATCTAGACTAGCCATGTCATCATGTAAATTATGCGTAGCTTAGTCATCCTCATATGATTATGACATGTGTGTTGCGTTTTACTTTCTCAATGCTAAATGATTGATGTGCTTATGTGATGAATAATGGAATCACTGTGCATTATGCATTATTAGACTAGATGCTGTAGTCGGCTTAGAAACGAGTGCATTGGTGGCCCGTGGAATGGGACGCGGTGGCACTATACAATCGTACTATGTCATATAGGAGCATGCGGTTTAGGATTATCATCTTCCCGTGCTACGACCCTTCCTAACAGGGGTTGAGGTGTTGGGTTATCACTTGGGGGGAAGCAGAGGTCGCGGGTGTCGGGTCACTGGGGTGGTTAGACATACGCCCGGCTGGTCATTAGGACAGTCGACAACCTCAGTGGTATATTCAAGAGGGCCAATCGTACTACTTTTAAATTACTAGAGTCAGCACCTTTACTTTCTGTCATTTACTTTTATGTTGAGAGCCGATAGTCGGCATGCTTTACTTTTCTGAGTACTCACGGTGGGCCTTCTCCTACAACCCAATGGGCGTATCACGGGATAGAGTTTGCGGCTCGTACCCGGAGTATACGCGCACTGTTGTTGTAATAGCACTAAACCAAAGACTTAGTAATGTTGTTTAGGTGGATGAGATTTAAAATGAATTGCATAGCATATAGTGCATATGAATGTGATTGTTGTGTGGTCCTTCTTTTCACTTACTAAGCTAGTGAACTCATCCCACGTGTGCACCTTTTTTAGATGATTTTGCAGGTCACCAGCCTGAAGATCAAGGGTCGGGCCCCACAGTTGAGTTTCCCGATGAGGATTGGTCGGTCCCCGAGGAGTATGAGCACGGTACGGATTGCACGTGTGAAGGTTGTGCTGCAGGACCGCAGTATTGACGCCATACAGGGTTTTACTTTTTGATTCTTTGGTGACCCTTTTTTGTGTACTTGATACGTGAATTGTTATTCTTTTTGTGTAAATATCATGCCTGTGCGTCCACATGTATTTATCTATATACTACAATTTGGGTATCAAGTATAGTGGGGATATTTACAGGTAAATTAAGTCTTCCACTGAACTTTTTAACGTTTATCTTAGATGTGTGTATGCTGTGGTTGGGTACTGTATCAGATGATCCTGGCAGGTTTGGGTTAACCGGAGTTAACCCGGTCACCGGTCCGGTTCTGTGTGAACGGGGTGTGACAACGGTGGTATTAGAGCGTGATGCTCTATCCACTCACAACATACCATTTAGACCCTATAGAATCTATAATAGGAAATGGGATTGGGTAAATATAAAAAAATTAAAGAGTTAAAAGCCAAAAAAAAAAAAAAATGGTTGCATTTAATTATTGCATTTCATGGCATACATTAGAGAAAGTTTGCTTAGAATAAATAAAACATTAATTATTTGATTTCATAACCCATCGAGTACGGATTTAAGGAAATTTCGACAGCATAATGATGCTAAAACAAGATTTCCCAAATTTTTCATACATAAATACCTGATAGACAACATATATATACAAATAAGCATAATCGATAAAGGCTAACTAACGTTGTTACAACTAAATTACAATAAGTTATCGAGCATACAAAACTAGCCACAAGTCACCAACAACATCATAACACCATACTAGCAAGTTCAATTACAGAGAAAAGTACAAAAAAAAAAAAATAATATAAACAACATAGAGACAAGTAAAAAGCTGATTTAGATAGGCGAGTTAAGTCCTCAGAGACCCTCATCATCGTCTAACTCTACTACCATCCCTCCTAGGCCTCGATTTAACATTGAGCCGACGGTCGTAGTAGTCAAACCTTGAGTTCACTAGTTGTACATCCCTCCAGAGTTGGGAAAAATCCGCTGAAATAGCGTTGGCCGCTGTGTCCAAATCCTCGCCCAATCTTAGGAAGGAACTCTCTAATGCAGCCTGCCTTTCTAAGATATTTTTCTCTCTAGTGGCACTCTCATCTAGTCTTCTCAAAAGCTGATCTTGCCCATCTTTCAAGGCCCTCATAGTAGTCATCATACTCTCAAAGTCAAAAGCACCACTCTCAGGTGGTGGGGCTCTATGCTGTGGGCCTACAGCCCTCGCAAAGTCAGGATTAGCTTCTCTCGAATCAAGAGGCTCCTCCTCGAGGATATCCTCGTCCAGAAAGTCCTCCTCCTCGAATTGAGGAACGTAAATCCTCATCCTCCTCACTAATTTCCTCCTCCATGGGGATATCCTCCCTGTGGGCATTCCCCTTGTCCCTGCCTCCTTGAGCTCCTGCCCTCTGAGGTACATCCATAAGAGCTTGGAGACCCATCCTTTGTAGGTTTCCCCTGTTAAATTTATCCGCTGGAGTCTTTCCCTCCTCACCACTCAAATCCACCCCAAAGAACTCAAAGATCCTGGTGAGGGTCCTACCATATGGGAAACCTCCATCCTCAGGGTGTGTGGTATGATGCTCTATAGTCTTAAGCATAACGTAGGACAAGCATAAATGCTCGGCACCTCCCTCCAAGGCCTTATAGATGCAGAAGGCTATGTAGGCCGCCATGAAGCCTACTTAGTTTCGGTGGCCTCCTCTAGGGAGTAAATTAAACTGAACCAAACGAGCAAATACACGAACCTCTGGGTAAAATGTCGTCTCGGAATCTAGGCGCACCTTGCTGCACAAATGGTCTCGTAAATGTGGTCCTGCGTCTCCAAACTTAAGGATGGGCCCACGGGCTTACTCCTTGGGGGACTGTAGAATTGATGCCCAATTGATGAAATATCTAAAATACTAGCTAGGGTGTCCACAGTCAAGCGAATGTTCACCCCCTTCACCATACTGGTAATTGAGTACTCCCCATACTGGTAAGAGACCTCCAAATTATAGTAGAATCTTCGAACCAGTTGTTCATAGCATGGACGATCGATGTTAAGGATGGACTGCCAACCCAGGGCAGTAAATCTCTCTTGAAGTTGAATCTTGTTGAAATCACTAATTACCACGGTCTTCTCCATCATCAAAGACCTCTTTAGGAAGGTCTGCCAATTAGTTTCCGCCCTCAAACTCCGGAAGAGTCCCTCATCTCGATGGGGGCATGCCTTTGTTGCCTTGTGCGAAGGGCAGGGGAACTAGTCCCTACACTTTTCCGTTTAGAAGTAGTGGTCCTAAGTCGATTGGAAGAGGATGCGGGTTCCTTGCCCTTGCGAGAAGACATCCTAGTAAGAAAAGAGAAGGAATAATGATAAGTAAGGATGTTGCATAACAAAGGAAGAAAATAGGGGGGTGAGCAAGCATATGTAAATGCACCTAAATACATAATGTGGATTATTATAAAAAGATGAGTGGTTAAACCACGGAAAAATGAAGAGGAGGAAGCCCCCAAAACATGACATCCACTAGCATGTTGCAAATAGAAAAGTAAAAAAGGCGTATAAAGCACGGCAAGTGAGAAGTGATGGAAAGCCTCATGAGAATTTCCTCAAGTGGGGTAATTGGTGTCAAATGATGGAAAACCCCAAATTTCAATGCGTAAGTTCAAACTAAGAAAATGAAAAATCCCATAATAGTGTAGAACTTGAAGCTTACATGTCTATGAATGAAATGCCTATCATTATACAATCAAGATTATGCAAAGAAATTTTCTATTATGACATTGAGGTGCAAGGAATAAAAGAGATTTAAGTTGTCCACAAGTATGGAATGCTGTGAAGAGAATCATAGAAACCCATAATTTTTTTTTTTCAAGAAACCCAACACAAAAGAGATGGGTTTTCATGGAAAAGAGATGGATTTTCATGAGAAAGAGATGGGATTTCAAGCATATACAAATTTTCATGATCTCCCCAATATTGTAAGTGCAAATCAAGGATGAGGAATTTCATTTGAGTTGTTAGTTGGGGAGAAAAGGGTAGTGATAGAAGAAAACCCCAAATTAGAGAAATTAGGGCATGGTTAGGGATTTTCTCTCATAGATTGGGTAGTAAAGCCCAAAACTATGAATGAGTCACAAATGAAGCATCATATTCTCATGGAATGATTGTTCTATGGAAAGAAATATGAAAAAGATTAAGATTTGGGGAGTATAAATGGATTCAACCTCCAAAATACATGTTCCAAGAAGAGAAATAGAGAAGAGACTTACTTGAGAGTGAAAGGAGCTTGGATCTTACAAAAATCCGGGAATCGTTGAGTGAAATCACGAGTGGACGTGCCAAGAACCTCCCAAAAATCGCCCCAAGTAAGCCAAGAGAAGGAATGGGAGAAAAAGGAGGAAACAGGGGCTTAAAAGCCCTGTGCGTTTTTCACCTCGGGTTGGACCGACGGGCCCGACCCGAGCAGCCCACCAGTTGGGGGAAAAACACAAAAAAAAAGGGGAGTTTTACTATATATAGAATATTGATATGTAAAAAAAAAAAAGAAAAAGAGGAGTCCAGTGGGACCATCGTCCTACTTGTCGAAGCACTAGCACCATATTTTTGGGATTAAGCTGTGGCTAGTTGCAAGACATCATACACTATAATACCCCATGTGTTGGCATATGACTATGTGCCGATGTAAATTCTAAGGTACTTAACCAATGTTTGCGTATGGTATGTTCCAGGTGCAAGGACATGATGGTACGTACTAGATCCGGTAGCAATGCATGAGGTACCTCAAGTGGTCCTCGTCCGATCGGTCGACCACCAAATCCTAGAAGGTCCCGCTCTGTGTGGCAAACCCCACTTCCACAACCTCAAGAAACCTTTGGTCAGGGTGTGGCACAAGGGGACCCACCTGTGACTACACTTCTGGGTCTCCATCGGTCATCACTCCGGGTGATGTTGCAACCATAATCCAGCAGTCACAACAAGCCTTCCAGCAACAAATGCTTCAGTAGCAGCAGGCATTTATTGTTGCTATACAGCAACAGTTAGACCTTCCTCAACCCGGTCAATGTCCTCGGATAATCACTCCACAAGACCCTCCTGTAGGGTCTGATATGGGGCCACAAGCTGGAGGTACACCTCCAATTCCGCCACTTAGCATTCCTCCGTATATGGTGCCCCCTTCGTACCCTTTCTATCTGGCATATGCACCCAATTACCCATCGACGAATAATACGTCAAAGGTAGTGGAATCTTTCAAGAGGAATTTACCACCTGTATTCTCTAAGGTGGGAAGTGATCCTCTAGAGCCGGACTAGTGGATCCAAGAGCTGGAAAAGATATTTAAGGTAATTGAGTGCACTGAGGCACAAAAGCTTATTTGTGCGGGGCTGCAACTCAAGAATGAAGCCAACTCTTGGTAGCAAGCCTCTAAGCCTATATTGTTGGCCGCACATCTGGAACCCACATGGGAGCAGGTCAAGGAGTTGTTTTTGGCCAACCATTACCCTCGTAGCTTCAGAGACCGTAAAGAGACGGAATTCATGGCCTTAACTCAAGGGAATAAGACTATCCTTGAGTATCAGCAGCAATTTGAAAGCTTGTTCCATTTTGCCCCTAGGCATATGAGGTCAGCTAAAGAAAAGGCTGCAAGATTTCTGAAGGGATTAAAGGCATCTATTGGGTCAGTGCTCGAGGTCTTAGATTTGATACATTATAGCCAGATTGTGCAAAAAGCTAAAACCATAGAAGATAAGCAGAAGGGAGAACAGTCCCTCACACCTGGATTATGGAAGAGGACTAATCCATTTCTGGACATGGGCAACTCATCCAAGATATACCATGGGTCATATAGTTCTGGGCCTACATACAGACATCCCTATAGGCCATCCGGCTACCTTCCCCGACCAGCTGGTGGTCCGGGCTCTACATCTTTTCGCCCAAACACTAGTACAGTGCCTACAGTCACAAGGCCACCCCGTCCCCCATCCGCATCAGGTCAAGTGCTGAGGGGCGTTGCCCCAGTTTCGGTGTCACAGGTCCGTTGCTATAATTGCCACAGTTTTGGGCATTTTGCTAAAGACTGTCGAGTTAGACTAGCCTTACCCTCCAGTCAGCCCTCTGTGTACAGACCTCCCTTAACTCGGGGGAATCAACCGCAAGGAAGAATGTATGCCTTATCAGCTGAGGAAGCTGAGGCCAGCACGGAAGTGGTAGCAGGTACATTCTAATTTAATATTTTTCTTATGCTAAACGTTGATGACCTACTGTACTTATATGCATTGTTGCACTAGGTGTTCTACCTATATCAGGTATACCAGCCTATGTCTTGTTTGATTCAGGAGCTACACACTCATTCATATATAGGAGATTTGCTGAGAAACTTGGTATGTCACCCCGGACACTAGATCATAAGATGATTGTTAGTATGCCTACCGGTAAGGTTACACAGTTGAAGGAGGTGTATGGGCCCTGCCCAGTGGAAATCAGTGAGAAGAAATTGGATGCACAACTTATTAAATTCAATATGTAGAATTTTGACGTTATACTGGGCATGGATTGGTTGTCGGCCCATCGAGCTAATGTGGTGTGTGCCGAAAAATTAATTAGGGTGACAGATGATGAAGGAAAAGAATTGGTATACCAAGCAGATAAAATGAAACGGGCTAGAAAGGTCCTCCTCTTCGCTCTTCAAGCGGTAAAGTTGTTGGAAAGTGGATGTCAGGGTTACTTAGCATCGGTACTTGATGTTGATGCAAAGGTTACACCTCTAGAAGAGGTAAAGGTGGTTAAAGAATTTCCCGACATCTTTCCAGATGATCTGATGCATCTACTGCCTGATAGAGAGTTAGAATTTGCTATAGACTTGATTCCTGGAGCAGCTCCAGTGTCTAAAGCTCCATACAGGCTGGCACCAGCCGAATTGAAGGAGTTACAGATGCAGTTACAAGAATTATTGGAGAAGGGGTTTATTTGCCCAAGTGTTTCACCTTGGGGTGCCCCAGTTTTGTTTGTCAAAAAGAAGGATGGCAGCTTGCATATGTGCATCGATTTTCGGGAATTGAATAAGCTAACCATCAAGAACTGGTATCCATTGCCACGCATTGATGATTTGTTTGACCAACTACAAGGTGCAAAGGTATTTTTAATGATAGACCTTAGATCAGGCTATTATCAGCTCAAGATAAAGAGCGACGACATACCCAAGACAGCGTTCAGGACTCGATATGGTCACTATGAGTTCCTAGTGTTATCTTTTAGGTTAACCAATGCACCGGCAGCATTCATGGATTTAATGAATCGAGTATTTCACGATGTCCTTGATAAATGGGTAATTATTTTTATTGATGACATCTTGATCTACTCTAAGACAGAAGAGGAGCACACTCAACACCTGAGGATGGTGTTACAGAGGCTGAGAGAACAACAATTGTTTGCCAAATACAGTAAATGTGAATTTTGGCTTGAGCAAATTGGATTCCTGGGACACGTAGTGTCTGAGGCCAGAATCGAGGTGGATCCTGATAAGGTGAAAGCAGTAGTAGAGTGGAAAAGCCCTAAGAATGTTATTGAAATTAGAAGTTTCTTGGGTTTGGCTGGATACTACAGCCGCTTCATTGAGAATTTTGCTCGGATCTCAGCACCAATGACCAAGGATTAAAGTATCGGTATCGGTCGTCGTATCGGTCGGCCAAAATTAAGATACGTATCAGAGGGTATTGTATCGTATCGGAGATACACTAAGATACGCTAAAGATACACACATAAATGGATAGGAAACATTTTTTTAAACACTTTTACATAAAGAATTTGTTAAAAAAAGTTATTGATAACATGTATTATGCATAAACACTAAATTGAGGGTATCGTACTAAGAATTCAAGGTCTGTAGTTGTCCCAAAAATGTAAAATCCTTGTTCCCAACCTTGATTTCCACTTTAGTTAGAGAGAAATATGGCTGACAGCAACTTTGGAACAAAAACCCTTCAAAAAATCGTTTTTTCTGAAAAATTACCCATATTGGCCATTATATGACTGTAGCGCCGATACGTATCGATACTCATCGATACGTACCGATATATATATATATATATATATCGATACTCACCGATACGTGCTGATATATACCGATACGTACGGATCGATACATACCGATACGTACCAATACATACCGAAACGTACATTTTACCTCAATTTTATATTTTTCATAGAGTCGTATCGAGGCATGTCGTATCGTATCGATGTGTATTAGTGGTGTATTGATGCATATTGGTATGTATTGTAGGATATATATCGATACGAAATGATTTAAAAAATTCAATGTATCGTATCTGTGTGTATCGTATCGGTCGACTAAATTTAAGATACGTATCGGAGGGTATCGTATCGGTATCGGAGATACTTAAAACCATGCCAATGACTAAGTTAACCAAAAAGGGTGTGAAATTTGAATGGGTAGAGGAATGTCAGAAGAGTTTTCAGGAATTGAAGAAAAGGTTGGTGTCGGCCCCTGTGTTGACCATCCCTAAAGGCACAGGTGGAATGATAGTCTGCACTGATGCTTCTAAGGTTGGGTTGGGTTGTGTTCTCATGCAACGCGGTAAGGTGATAGCGTACGCTTCCCGACAACTAAAGGAATATGAGAAGAACTACCCCACTCATGACTTGGAACTAGCCACTGTCATTTTTGCCCTAAAGATTTGGCGACATTATTTGTATGGGGAGAAGTGCGAGATATACAGTGATCACAAGAGCCTTAAGTACTTTTTCACCCAAAGAGATTTGAACATGAGGCAGAGGAGATGGCTCGAGCTCATGAAGGACTATGACTGTGACATTCAGTATCATCCTGGCAAGGCTAATGTAGTGGCAGATGCATTGAGTCAGAAGGCACAGATTGTGTCACTCTCATACTTAGCAGTCAGCCCACCACTCGTACAAGAGGCGATGCTAATGGATGAAACCCTCTTATATGAAGGAGCAACCTTAGAGCTTGAACATCAACTAGAAAACCTTGAATGGTTGACTGTATCCCTGGCAGCTCTACAGGTGCATCCGTCTATTAGGCAAGAGGTGATAATGAAACAACCTTTGGATCCTAAATTGCAACGGATCAGAGTTAAGATTCAAGATCAAATAATGAACGACCCTGATTTTGTTTTAGCCAGCGACGGGGCATTATTGTTTCGAGGTAGGTTGTGTGTGCCCGATGATTTGGAGATACAAGACAAGACAGTGCGGGAAGCACATAGTTCCGAGTACTCACTCCACCCTAGAAGTACAAAGATGTATAAAGACCTTAAACAAAATTACTGGTGGCCAAGCATGAGAATTACAATAGCCTTATATGTGGCGACTTGTCTTACATGCCAAAAAGTAAAAACTGAGAGGCATCGACCTTATGGTACTCTTTAGCCACTCCTAGTACCAGACTGGAAGTGGGATAGGATTACAATGGACTTTGTCACTGGACTACCATGCACACCTAAGGGGATGGATACGATATGGGTGATAGTTGATCGGCTTACTAAGACTGCTCATTTCATTCCCATCAAGACCAAGTTCTCTATGGCCAAGTTAGCACAACTTTATATAGATAACATAGTGCGCTTGCATAGAGTGCCAGTGAGCATTGTGTCAGATAGGGACCCAAGGTTCACTTCCAGATTTTGGAAAAGCTTCCAGCATGCTTTGGGATCACAATTGAATTTGAGTACTGCTTTCCACTCACAGACTGATGGTCAGTTGGAGCAAAGAAGACATGCTCAGGGCATGTGTAATGAAAATGTGTGGTAGTTGGGAAGAATATATACCCCTTATGGAGTTTGCCTATAACAACAGCTACCAAGCTACAATTGGGATGGCTTTATACGAGGCATTATATGGTAGGAAGTGTAGAACTCCTCTATATTGGGATGAGGTAGGCAAATGCCGAATGTTAGGACCTGAAATGATACAGATGAATTGTGACAAGGTCGATGTTATTCGAGAAAGGATTAAGGCAGCTCAGTCACGTCAAAAGAGCTATGCAGACAACCGCAGGAAAGACATTAAGTTTCAAGCAGGAGAAAAGGTGTTTCTTAAGATTTCTCCTACAAAGGGGTTGCAAAGATTCCATAGAAAGGGTAAGTTGAGCCCAATATACATTGGTCCGTTTGAGATTTTAACCCGGGTTGGCTCGGTAGCCTACATGCTTGCTCTGCCACCTTCACTCGGGAATGTTCATAATGTATTCCATGTATCCATGCTGAAGCGATACGTTCATGATCCATCTCATGTATTACTCGTGGAACCAGAATATCTAGAAACTGATATGACCTATACAAAACAGCCAGCTGAAATCTTAGACCGAAAAGTGAAAACCCTTTGCAACCGCTCCATTTCCTTCGTGAAGGTACGATGGAAAATCATTCACTTGAAGAAGCATCTTAGGAGAAAGAGGATGAAATCCAAGCCAAGTACCCTCATCTTTTCAAAAAACCCGATATGCCAATTTCGAGGACGAAATTTTTAAAAAGGGGGGGTTAAATGTGATACCCTACTTTTTAAACCCAATCTAATTACACGGTTGACCCAGTTTAACCATGCAGGACCCAAACCGGAGAGGGTTAAGGCGGGTTCCTTATGGACCATGATGGCAAGGGTGACTTTGAACACAGGTTGGCCAGACACGTCCGAGTCAGTGCCAGAGGAGACGGGTGCACCCAAACCATTCACATGCACGTATCATAAGGCCATGTACGGGTAATGCTCGTATGTAGCCGTATCCTAGAGTGCATAAGTATAATATACCTTGTGCTGAGAGTGAGATACATGCCAAGAGTCGAATTCCATCAAAATCCCACTTGTTGGCCAATTTTCGGCCCTCAGGTGGGCGGTCATAGGCGGGCGCATCCGCCCACCTGAGTGACTCACCCATGTGGTTACTAGATGTTTTAAAAAGTATAAATAGCATTATTGTGTTTTTCATTTTCTCATTTATTACATTAAGGAGTTGGTGAGAAAAGTAAAGAGGAGAGAGAAAAGAAGGGAGAAAAGAGAACGGAGAAGAAGAAAGGGGAAGGAAGAGGAAGAAGAAATGGATTTAAACGGCGCCAAGGTTTGATCTTCCCATTCTGACTCCGAAAGAGTGATCCCCAACACGAGATCTACGATTGGAGGTGAGCAAAGGCTATATTTCTTAAACTTTCACCAAACCCAAGTAAAACCCTTGATTTGGGTAGAGTTCCTTAAGGTCTTGTAAATCCCCCTTGAGATGATGAATCTAAGGTTTAATAGATGGTCTATGTATTGATTTTGAAGGATTTAAAGAAGTATTTACAAGATTGGAAAAGCATTGGTGATTTCTTGAGCTAAGAAGTGATTTTGGGGTTTTGAAAGAGTTTTTGAGCAAAGAAGGTAAGATGGCTCTTCAATCCTTAAATCTAACTTAGATCTAAGTTAGAATCATCTTATAAGACCTTGGATGTGTGAAAAATGGGATTGAAAAAGCTCCATTTGATTTCCCAAAGGTTGGGGAAAGTTTCAAGGAAGAGGGCAATTTTCCGCCCTCTCAAGTGGGCTAGGACCGGTGGGCCGACCGACAGGCCGATGGCCCACTTGAGATGACCGGCGGGCTGACCTGCTTGCTTGAGAGGACCGGCCCTCGGTCCCCACCAGTGGGCTAGGACCGACAAGCCAACAAGCGGCCAACCCCGCCCACCTGAGAAGACCGGTGGGCCGTGACAGGTGGGCTGTCCGACCCACCCGAGAGACCCCTAACGTGCTTTTTGTGTCCAAATGGACCCAAAACGGACGTGCAACCTTATTTTATGATTCAAAACATGATTTTGTCATCAAATCTTGTTAGTTTTGACCCCAAAGTGGTGAAATTCTAACCCCATTCACTTATGATAGGTTCACCAAAATTTACATTTCTCACGCCGGATCTCACCCGTACCGGGCGTGAGTCTTTGTACACGACAAGTAAGTGGGGAGAGGACGTTTGATTTTATTTTAAGGCTTGTTTGACATCATTCAATTGTATCTAGACTAGCCATGTCATCATGCAAATTATGCGTAGCTTAGTCATCCTCATATGATTATGACATGTGTGTTGTGTTTTACTTTCTCAATACTAAATGATTGATGTGCTTATGTGATGAATGATGGGATCACTATGCATTATGCATTATTAGACTAGATGCTGTAGTCGGCTTAGAAACGAGTGCATTGGTGGCCCGTGGAATGGGACGCGGTGGCACTATGCAATCGTACTATGTCATATAGGAGTATGCGGTTTAGGATTATCATCTTCCCGTGCTATGACCCTTCCTAACAGGGGTTGAGGTGTTGGGTTATCACTTGGGGGGAAGCAGAGGTCGCGGGTGTCGGGTCACTGGGGTGGTTAGACATACTCCCGGCTGGTCATTAGGACAGTCGACAACCTCAGTGGTATATTCAAGAGGGCCAATCATACTACTTTTAAATTGCTAGAGTCAGCACCTTTACTTTCTGTCATTTACTTTTATGGTTAGAGCCGATAGTCGGCATGCTTTACTTTTCTGAGTACTCACGGTGGGCCTTCTCCCACAACCCAATGGTCGTATCGTGGGATGGAGTTCGCGGCTCGTACCCGGAGTATACGCGCACTGTGGTTGTAGTAGCACTAAACCAAAGACTTAGTAATGTTGTTTAGGTGGATGAGATTTAAAATGAATTGCATAGCATGTAGTGCATATGGATGTGATTGTTGTGTGGTCCTTCTTTTCACTTATTGAGCTAGTGAGCTCATCCCACGTGCGCACCTCTTTTAGATGATTTTGTAGGTCACTAGTCTAAAGATCAAGAGTCGGGCCCCACAATTGAGTTTTTCGATGAGGATTGGTGGGTCCCCAAGGAGTATGAGCCTGGTACAGATTGCACGTGCGAGTGCTATACTGCGGGACCGCAGTATTGACGCCGTACAGGGTTTTACTTTTTGATTCTTTTGGTGACCCCTTTTTGTGTACTTGATACGTGAATTGTTATTCTTTTTGTGTAAATATCATGCCTGCGGGCCCACAAGTATTTATCTATATACTACAATTTGGGTATCAAGTATAGTAGGGGTATTTACAGGTAAATTAAGTCTTCCGCTGAACTTTTGAACGTTTATCTTAGATGTGTGTATGCTGTGGTTGGGTACTGTATCAGATGATCCTGGAAGGTTTGGGTTAACCGGAGTTAACCCGGTCACCGATCCGATTCTGTGTGAACGGGGTGTGACAATAGGTGCCTCTCCAGTAGGTGGCAGAGCCGTGGGTTGTGTGCCAGAAGCATTGGGAATGTCTGGGCCACTAGCTCTGGCTGATCTAGAATTGCCAGCTCAATGGAAAGCTGGATCTGCTGCCCTAGTATCCAATGGCACCTCCTCCAAAACCTCCTCTCTGATCTCCTCACGATCAGGTACCCCTGGAAACCCTCCTCCTGGTACGGGAAATGACTCCTATCATCTCTGGCATGCTCATGCTCATCCTCATCTATGGGCACACCCTCCTCCTGCTCTACATCCTCCTGCTCCTGCACCTCAGCTACCTATGGCTCTACCATTAAAGCGTGCAAGTTCATCTGCCTCAAATTCCTTGCAGAGAACTTGTCCCTTGGGACCGTTCCCTCCTCGTCAGAAAGGTCAACTACAAACTGCTTGAAGACTCAAGTAAGAGTTCTGCCTTAGGATAGGCTGGCATCCTCGGGATGCAAGGCATGGTGATGCATAGACCTCAGCATAAAGTAGGGGAGGCATAGTCTAGGTACATTGCCCTCAAGGGCAGATAGTAGGCAAGCAGCTAGGTAGGTGGGCATGAACCCTACCTGATTCCGGTGACCACTCCTAGGAGATAGGTTGAACTGCACCAACCTAGCAAATACCCTACCCTTAGGGGAAAAGCCCAACTCGAATGCAGGCCTCACTCGTGAACCACTAATCACCTCATAGATGCTCTCCTACAGGTCTTGGCTCATCAGCGGGCCTATGCCTCTAGTCATGGGAGGACAGTAGTAGGGAATACCCTCTAAAGAGATCCCTAAAATCTCCGCCAGTCAATCCACAGTAAGGATGATCTCCACACCCTTCACCATACTGATTATGGCGAACTCCCCCTCCTCCTCCGTGGCCTCCTGGTTGTAGTAGAACTTCCTCACCAAACCCTTGTAATACAGCCGGTCAATGTTGAGGATAGACTCCCAACCAAGGGCAGAAAACCCTTCCAAGAGGTGAATGTAAGAAAAGTGCTCCACAATCAACTGTTTTTCTAACATCACAGGTAGTGAGCAGAAAGTACTCCACAATGATGCAGCTCTCGCACTATGGAAGATAATCTCATCATAGTCGAATAGGTCCTCCCATTCCCTAGATGGAGATGGGGCTGAAGAATTAGACCCCACCTCTTTCTTCTTAGCCTTGGAAGTTTTTCTCTTCCTTGATGGCTCTACGGATTCCTTGCCTCTTCTTGGTGGCATCCTGAAAATGCAAAGAAGAGAGATAAGCACATGATGTAAAATAAGAAGTCAAAGTATAAGGAGTATCAAGTTGAGACAGATGGTAGAAATGAATCAAAGAGATGAATATAATGAGCTATAATAGCATATGGTAGAAACGTTTTAGAAAATGTGATCTAAGCTAGTATTTTACAAATCATCAAACCCGGATACCTAAAAAGGCTAAGTGAAAATACATAGATAAGAAGGATTAAGGTGATGGAATCACTAAGTAAACACAAGTGGTGCAAAGCGATGAATGAGATAATGCATGTGTGAATGAGGTATACAATGATCCCAAATGAGATGTAGTCTTGATGTATTAAAAGTCCAAGAATATATACAATGAATAGATCAGTGCAAGAGATAGCATATCCCTATTTGGGTTTGGAATAAGAAATTAAAGGATTTCAAACAAGTATATTGATTAAGTAGGAAATTTTAAATTTGGGAATCTAGCCAAATGGAAGGTTTACATTTCAAAGGAAACAACTAATGATGATTCTAATATGCTTGAAGATTCATGATTCAAATGTAAACAAGGAATCCAAGATTTGGCTAGGTATAAATTTACCTAATGTAGTTGCCCTCTCTTTTTGGGCAGGTTTATATGAGGGTTTTAGAACAATTATACCATCCAAATTGGGGCAAATTGCAATGGAATGGTTAGTGAACACAATAGAAGCCTAATATTACAATGGAAACAAAGAAATTCATAATGTGGATGCTAGATCGACATAGAGGAGAGAAATGCACAGAAAAAGCCCCAAAATCAAAGGTTAGGGCATAAAAAGGGGAAAAATTTTCTCCAATTTTTCCATTTCTTGGATCAAACTACTTGGAAACCATAATCTAAGCTCTACATTAGCATGTAAATCATTTTCTAGAGATAAAATTGAAGAAAAAAACCAATGCCCCAATCACATTGGCGATTTTTCCATTCAAAAAGAAAGAAAACCTAGAAATTTTAAGAAATAGAGGGTTTATGAACTTACCTTGAAGGTGGAATAAAAGAGAAGGCAACTTGAATGGATCGTTGCGTCGATTCGGTGAGTTGAGTCTAAGAAATCGCTTAAGGATCGTCCAAAATTGCTTAAGTTCGAATGAAAGGGAAAGGAGAGGAAATGGGTGAAAAACTGGGTTTAAACCCTTTTAAAATGTAACTTCGGGTAACTCCGATGGGCTGAAACCAACGGGGTTCAGCTAGCCAGGCCCGTCGGTCCTTAGCCAATCGATTTTGGCAGGGCCTGATTCCACCGGTGGGTCCTACATGGCCTGCCCTGGTGGGTTTGATGGTCATTTTTGAAAATTTATGAGTGTATAGAGGAAATTTGGGCCGACACTTATAATGAAATACAAATTTGGAGTTTGAATTATTATGTGCACATTTCTTCGATTGTTTTGGGATGGAAGTGCACAAAGTTACAAGCTAAGCTTCAAATAATTGTGTAATGAGTTGTAATACTAACATATACAAAATTTTTATGCAAATCAGGTACACTAGCGATGGTACACACTAGATCCGAGGATGTCGCTCGAGGTGCACCTTGAGGTACTCATCCCGTTGGTAGGCCACCAATCAATAGGAGGCCTCAACATACGGGGCAAGCATCTAACCCACAACCTCAAGAGACAATTGATCAGAATGTGGCTCATGAGAATCCGCCCATGGCTACACTTCTTGATCCTCCACCAGTACTTACCACTGGTGATGTTGAGAACTTGATTCAACAATCGAATCACAATCTCTATCAGCAGATTCTCCAGCAACAGAAGGCATTTATGATTGCTATACATTATCAGTGGTATGCTGCACTACCAGGTCATCCTCCTCTGGTAGATATTCCACAAGGTCCAACTGGAGGACCTGGTGTTGGTGTTGGGGGACAGGTTGGTGGTACACCACCTGGCATCACCCCTTAGAATCAAGTTGGAGGTACACCACCCATACTACCTTAGGGTACACCTCTATATATGATGCCACCTCCTTATCCATACCATCCAGTATATACACTATATTTTTAGCCTGTGGGCCATACCACAAGAGTGGTGGAGTCATTCAAAAGGAACCTACCACCTACATTCACTAAGGTGGGAAGTGACCCTTTGAAATCGAATCAACGGATCCAAGAGATTGAGAAGATATTTGAAGTGATTGAGTGCACTGATGCTCAAAATATTATTTGTACGAGGTTACAGTTTAAAGAATGAGGCCAACTCCCAGTGGCAAGCCTCAAAAGTCCTCGAGATTGGCTCGCTCTCGGGCTTAAAAAATCGGTACTGGGAGAAGCGGCCCGAGGAGGGGATATACTGCAGCTAGGGGCCGTGGGAGCCTGGACAGCCTCAGCGATGGGATCATCGACTCTGGCCATCTTCTTCAGGATGACATCAGAAGCAGAAGCCCCCCTTTTCTTTGTTGTTTTATGGTTATCCTTGTTGGTAACTCGGCCACATGGCGGTGATGATGTGGCTAGTTTGAGTGACGTGGATGAAAATGATGACATGGCAGTGTCCAATGTCACCGATGAGATAACAGAGCAGTTTGGTATGCATGGAGTGATTTAATATATCATTAATAGGTGGTGCGGGTTTCTGGGTCAAAACTGGTAAAATTGGCCTATTTATGCTCGGGGGCATTTTTGATAATGGAAATGACATTTTTAGAAGATCGGTTCTTTATGAAAAATATAGATTGTAATTTACCTAGTCCATTGCATTTGATTTCATCACATTCTGATACCGTATGAAGAAGTTACGGCATTTGTGGCAGTCAAGGGTAGTTTCGGCATTGAAGATTATTTTTTTAAAGGAAGTGTTCTACATGTAACAATACGACAAAAATCCAATCTTTCCAACGGTTTTGATTTCATCGCATTCCGATTCCGTATGAGAAAGATGCATCATTGGAAAGGTCTAGGGGCATTTTGGTCTTTTTACATGGATGATTCAGATGATTGAGTCTTCCGAAAAGTCGTAGAGCATCCAGTTACGATTCAAACGCACTTCATTTCATCTCGATCGGATATCGTATGAAAAAGTTATAAGTGTTTCCGTAAAGTCGGTTCGAAAATCCAAACCGAAAATCCATCAGTTGCTCTCGGTGTTGGGTGGATTTTTCAGAATTTATTTTTGAAATTTTAAGGTCTTTTGTGTAATTTAAAGATTTTTAAGGTCTGAGTTGCAAGGGGTCTTTAAGCACTGAAACATATAGAGGCAGGGGCTTGATTGTAATAAAGAGGAGTAAAGGGAAGTGAAATGGATGGTCAAGATTCGACCACGTAGGCTTGATGCCCATCCAAAGGCTGCTGAGATTTTGGATTGATATGGACGAGATAGATGCTTGCGTGTAGAATTTGATTGGTTAGGTGTATAATTCTTGATGCACTGGCGCTACACCTTATCAAGGTATGTTGTGGTGTTTCGCGCGTGTAAGAAGGTATAAAAAATTCCGATATTAATGATCTCATGAAATCTGATTAAAGCCATCAAGGAGGATTCGGATCCAACAGTCTATATGCATTTCTCTTTTGTGAGTGGGAGACGAGCTCCCTTAAAATCCGGAAAAGCAACCAATCATAGATTGACAACACTTCTGACGATGTCAACGCCTACATCATGATGACATCATCGAGATTCAAATTTAATGGTTTGGATCTATTATCCGTTGGTTTAATCCGATGGCTCAGATTACAAGATCTTTTATATGAGATCTACGATCAGATTTTGCCCCTGTTGCGCGCACCGCCGGTGTAGCCTACGCCACCCCTACGAAGATTCCATTTCGGACTATCTCATTGCTCCAACTTCAAATGGTCATATCTCCCTCATTTTAACTCGGATTTGGGTGAACCAAGTTGCAGCTTCTTCGTTTTTTCAAGCCCTACACTATGGAAGCAAGAAATATGAGATTTGAGTGAAGAAAGGCTACGGTTTTGGTAGGAGAAGCTTCCCCCTCTTTGTTGGTCCTTGAATGAACATACATTCTTGATGATAAATGTTCTTAGGCCATTAAAGGAGGTAAAAGAGGTGGTTGAAGTGTGTTAATGGTATATTAACTCAAAGCCAAGGAAGAAGAGAAGAAAGCAAGGATGTGTTTGCTTTGAAGAGCAAGAAGCCAAGGAGAGAGAAGGTGTGAGCACCAAACTTGTCGGTACAAGTTTCCAGTCATCCCAGGCAATCGATTGGACAGGTATATCAGGTTTTTCTTGGCCAGACATCAGACAGATTTTTGGGGATCGGAATTGGACTCACTGATTCACCCCCCTCTCAGTGACTGCCGGGTTACAACAATTGGTATCAGAGCCGATACTCAGTGATAGTTTGATCAACAACTGAGTGATCCAGAGGCAGCGACAGTGACAGTATGGCAGGTGAAGGTTATTCAAGACATGCACCAAAGTTTGATGGATCTGATTTTATCTTGTGGAAGAGGAGAATGCAGTCGTACCTAGGTTCACTAGGTTATGATGTTTAGGTATCAGTTCTGATTGGATATACAGAGCCTGAAGGAGGTCCGGTTGACAATGAAGCTAAAAAGGCTTATTGTAACAATCAGAAGGTTGTGAATGCAATATTCTCAGCATTGGATAAAAGTGTGATGGCTAAGGTAATGGATTGTGACTTAGCCAAGGATATCTGGGGAAGACTGAAGAACATTTATGAAGGAGATGAAAAGATAAGGAAAACAAAGCTTCAGACCTTCAGAGGCCAGTTTGAAAGTCTACTAATGTAAGAAGGAGAAAATATTGACACCTATATGACCAGGGTAAATGAAGTGGTCAACTCTATTAGGGGTCTGGGAGCCAATCTAGAAGATTTAGTTGTTTGTCAAAAAATCCTGAGATCTTTGTTGCCCAAGTATGACTCCAAGGTGTCAGCTATTGAAGAGGCAAAGGACCTAGACACTATCACTCTTGATCAAGTGCATGGCACTTTCACAACTCTTGAAATGAGATGGAAAAAGGGCAAGTCCACTGACAAACAAGCTGCTTTCAAGGCAATGAGAAATTTAAAAATCAAGGAGAAGAAGAAGCAGTCTATGGAGGATACTGATGAGAGTGAAGATGAGGTTACAACTCATTTCACCAAAAAGTTGAAAAGGGGAACAGGAAAATATAAAGATAAGTTGCCTTTCAAATGCTTCAACTGTGGAAGGGTTGGACATTTTGCAGCCAAGTGTCCTAACCAAGGAAAAATAGAAAGTGTTGAAGATGAGAGTGAAAAGAAAATTCATTTCAAGGGAAAGAAGAAATTCTTCTCAAACAGATACAAGAAAGGCAAGGACAAGAAGAAAAGATTGGTTTCTAAGAAATGCAGTGACACATCTGATGAAGAGTCTGAAGAATCATCTAATAATAAAGATGATGAGGCTATGTTCATGTCTCAATAGATATGGAAGAAAACAAAGAAGATTCTTCTACTAAGGAAGATTTTACAGAAGAAGAAGAGGAAGATGAAAAATCACATCTAGAGGTTGAACTCACAGTTGCCCTTAGAGAGCTTAAAAGAGAAAGGAAGAAAGTGAAAAAGGTCACTCAAGACCTTAAGGGGCAAGAACAATTAGTTCTTGAGTTGAGAGATCAAGCCAATAAGTCAAGGAAGACCTTAGATGATCTTGAATATCAACTCTCACAGAAGACCATTGACTGCAACACTCTTGAGTTAGAGAAAGTGGCTTTGAAAGCACAACTAGAGGAGCAATATGAGATTCTTGCACAATTTGATGGTTATGCAGATGAGCTAGCCTTATTAAAGGCTAAGGTTGAAGAATATGGGAGAATTGAGATTGAAAGAGAAGACTTAGAAAATGAAGATGTTGAAGATGACTCTACTCCAAAAGAGCATCTTAGCAGTAAGAAGCTCAATGACATTATCAATGCTCAAAGATCGACTCACATCAAATTTGGACTTGGATTTGTTGGGGAGTCTTCCAAAAATACCAAGGTAAATGGTAAGGGAACAGTACATAATCCTATCAAAGTCAATGATAGGAATGCTCAAAGAGGAAAGGCACATGTTACTACTGCTGGCAATGTCAAGAGAGCAGTACAAAAAGATAAAGTGCAGACTGGTCCAACTAGAAGAGGAAATCCATCTATATTACATAAGACTAACCATGCTAGACAACCACAGTTGGCAAGGCCAAGCAGGAGAGCAGAGAGCTATGGATACAGTCAAGGTCCTCAACAGAGGCCTAGAGCATTTGACAACTTCAGAGCTCCTTACAGATGGCAGATGGAACCTGTGATGCAGAGGCACAACTTTCAAGGTTATTGTTACAAATGCAACACTTTTGGACACAAGATCTCAGATTGCAAGTTCAACATTGGTCCAAGGAGTTATGTGGACAGAAATCCTTTTGCACCCCTTATGGAGGAAACAGTTGAATGTTACAGATGCAACAACCTTGGACATATTGCAAGGAATTGTAGAACTGTGTTTCCCCCACAAAGACAGGAGAACAGAGGTAAGCAGAGAGTTTTCAGAAACACAGAAGATGATGAGATGGAGAGACAGTTCTCAAGACAGAAGAAAGCAAAGAAATCTAAATCTGTCAAGAAAGTTTGGGTTAAGAGAGAGAGAGTAGAAGATGAAGAAGATGCAGCAGCATTTGTTATTCATAAAGCTTTTAAGGCTCAAGGAGACTCTAATCCATGGATTCTTGATAGTGGTTGCTCAAGCCACATGACATGAGATAAGGAAAGGTTTGAACAATTACATGACTTTGAAGGTGGATCCGTAAAGTTTGGCAACAACAATGGTGCCAGAATTACAGGGAAGGGGTCCATAAGTTTGAACCATGGGAAGGTGAAATCCCTTGATGTCTTGTATGTTGAAGGACTCAAACACAATCTTCTCAGCATCAGTAAAATTTGTGACAAAGGGCATGAAGTAACTTTCACTAGTAAAGGGTGTGAGATAAGAAGATCAAGTAGTGGAAATGTTGTAGCTACTGGATAGAGAACTTCAGGGAACTTGTACACCTTGACAGAGTTAGAGAAAGATTCTTACATGGTTAGCATAGATGAGGAGACATGGTTGTGGCACAGAAGACTTGGGCATATTGGTTTCAAGAACCTTGCCAAGATTTCTTCGAAGAAGGCAGTGAGAGATGTTCCTAAGTTGAAGAAGCTCTCCAATCCTATATGTGCATCTTGTCAAAAGGGAAAGCAAACCAGAATCTCCTACAAGTCTAAGGAGTATTATTCCAGTTCTCCATTGCAGTTGATTCACACAGACCTATGTGGTCCTATGAGGACACCTAGCACCTCAGGAGAGAGATACATCATATTGTTTGTTGATGATCATTCAAGAATGGTGTGGGTGATGTTCTTGAAACATAAGTCAGAGGCTTTAGAAAGATTTAAGATCTTTAAGAAGCAAGTTGAAAATCAGACAGGGAAGAAGATAAAGTGGCTGAGATCTGACAGAGAAGGTGAGTACAATTGGGATGATTTTGAAGAATACTACTATGAGTATGGTATCAGGAAACAAACTTCAGCTCCAAGAACACCCCAACAGAATGGTGTTGCAGAGAGAAAGAATAGAACAGTGCAAGACATGGCTAGAACAACGTTGGCAGAGAATTACATGGGTAAAAAGTTTTGGAAGTAGGAAGTTCTAACTGCAGTGTACATCCATAACAGATGTATGTTGAGACCTCATGAAAGTAAGACTCCATATGAAATCTGGTTTGGAAGAAGGGCTACAACAAGACACTTCAAGGTCTTTGGTAGCAAGTGTTATATCAAGAACACAACCCAAGATTTGGGTAAGTTTGATGATAGGGCTGATGAGGGTATATTTTTAGGTTATTCTACTTCAAGTAAGGCCTATAGATGCTACAACAATAGACTTGGGAAAATTGTAGAGAGTGCTGATGTCACAGTTGATGAAAAAAGGGATATTCCTTCAGGCTCAGGAAATGAACTTCCAGAATTTGAAGATCTTGATGATGAGAATGACCTGGTTGATAGTAGACCCAAAAGCAAAAATGAGATTGATGTTGAACAGGATGAGGTAGATTCAGATGAGCAGAGGAGACACAACAGAGTTGATCAACAGAAAAAAGATGAGTTAATCATTGGTGACCCCACTGTAGGTGTTCAGACTAGAAGAATGAAGACCAACACATACTCTCTTCTTTCGAAGATTGAACCAAAAACTGTTGATGAGGCAAGCAATGATGAGAGTTGAATGAAGGCCATGAATAAAGAACTTGATCAGATAGAGAGGAAACACACTTGGGATCTAGTCCCTAGGCCAGTTGACAAGAATGTGATTGGTACTAAATGGGTTTTCAGAAATAAATTCAATGAAGATGGTCAAGTGGTGAGGAACAAAGCAAGACTTGTATGCAAAGGGTATGCTCAAGTGGAAGGCATTGATTTTGAGGAAACTTTTGCTCCAGTGGCAAGACTTGAGGCTATCAGAATGTTCTTGGCTTTGTCAGTGTACAAGGGGTTCAAGGTCTATCAGATGGATGTCAAATCAGCTTTTCTAAATGGAAACTTGGAAGAGGAGGTTTACATAGAGCAGCCTGATGGGTTTCAGCTGAGTGAGGACCCCACTCTTGTGTGCAGATTAAAGAAGGCATTGTATGGTTTGAAACAAGCTCCAAGGGCATGGTACTCCAGATTGGATTCTTACTTGTGCAAGTTGGGTTTCAAGAAAGGCTTAGTGGACAGTAATCTCTGCATCAGAACTGAAGAAAGCAGTCAGCTTGTGGTGGTTGTGTATGTAGATGATATCATCTTTGGGGGTCACAAAGATGAGTTGTGCAAAGATTTTGCAATGAGGATGCAAGATGAGTTTGAAATGTCCATGTTGGGTGAACTATCATTCTTCTTGGGTTTGCAGATCAATCAAAAGAAAGAAGGTATCTTCACATCTCAGTCCAAATATGTGAGGGAGATGTTAAAGAGATTCACCATGGAGGATTGCAAGCCAGTTAGTACACCTATGATGACTGGGTGTAAGTTGAGCAAGGAAGATGACTCCCCATCAGTTGACCACACCTCGTATAGGTCAATGATTGGTAGCCTATTATATCTGACAGCTAGTAGGCCTGACATCTTACAAGCTGTGTGCATGGTAGCCAGATTTCAAGCATGACCAAAAGAGACACATGTGGTAGCAGTGAAGAGAATTTTCAGATATCTGAAAGGGACTAGTGAGTTTGGGTTATGGTATCCGAAAGTCAAGAGCTTTAGTTTGTCAGATTTTTCAGATGCATATTGGGCCGGATGTGTAGATGACAGGAAGAGCATCTCGAGCCTTGGCTTCCCTCAGTTGGGCCTGCCTCTCGGCTGCGATCGCCCTGGCTTCTGCTCTAGAGAGTTGCACTGCAATAAAGATGATCAAGATCAGTACGAGGAAGGGATAATCCGAAGCAAAAATAGTCTCGGGTAAACCTAGGACTCACCTGCGCTAAGCCTGAACTGGAACAGAAAGGCATCCGTCTGGAGGCTACTGGACTCGACAGGCTGATGGAGGATCTTGTCCTTAGCCATCAATAATACTTTGCATTTGTCCCAAAGATGGCAGGTGTAGAGTTCACATCCTTTAGATTGAGGATGTCCCAAATATTACCGAGGGGGAACCCCTCGGGCACCCTCATAAAAAAATACTTCAGCTTTCAACCATGTATTGAGGTCGGGTTTTGGTTCAAAATTCAGAGATCTTTCCTAGGGAAAAAGTAGTACTAGCCCGAATCCCCCTTGCTAGAACCGAGAGACAGATAATTGAGGAAGAGAGGAAGGGAGAGGGGTCTCCCCATCGAAGAGAAGAGGATGATAAAGCTAAGAACCTGTCGCCACCCATTTGAGGTCAGCTGGGCGAGATAGATGCCATAGTACCGAAACACTTGGCCGAAAAAAGGATGGAGGGGAAGCTAAAGCCCAACTTTGAAGGCATCTCGATAGAAGCAAAGCTCTTCAGGGTTTTTATAGCTAGCTCTATCCTCGGGCCTCGGTAGCCGAAGGACGAGCTCGTCTGAGATACTACAGGAAGCACAAAGCTCCACTAGTTCGTCTTTAGTTATGGTCGACACAATATTCCTGGCCTCAATGGCCAGGGACTCATTTGCCTGGGCTTGGGACTCAAGGAGCCCCTCCCTGATACCTTCACCGCTCAGGCCACTGGCGGTGGAAGAAGAGGAGGCACCCGAAGAAGTGGAAGCAATGCCTAGACACAGCACCCTCGGAAGACGAGGGGCCACTACCTAAAGAGCTGGACATGAACTTACTTCTAAAATCATTGTGGCCGAACCGAAGATCAGGGGAAGGTTAAGGACGAAGGACGAAAGGTCTGAGAAATGAGGAGAATATGACAAAATGAGAGAATGGGGTACTATTTGTAGGCAAAGGGGCGGCGATATGACTCCCCAGCTTCATTAATTGTAGTACACATCATCCGTGCGAGATTCTCGAAGCACACTTGATCAAAGCACATAAGCGAAGTACCAAGCCTATGATCCCATACCTCGGTTAGGGGCTCAAACCAAGGCCGAGCAGACCTGACTGAAGGTCCACACCTCGGTTGGGGCTTAAGCCAAGGCTGAGCAAACCTAGTCGGACGTCCACACCACGGTTGGCGCTCAGGCCAAGGCCGAGCATACCTGATTAAAGGACCACACCTCGGTGGGGGGCTCAGGCCAAGGCCGAGCAGACCTGATCGAAGGTCCAATCCTCGATTTGGGTGCTCAGGCCAAGGTCAAGTAGACCTAACTGAAGGTCCAAACCTCGGTTGGGGGCTCAGGCCAAGGTCGAGCAGGCCTAACTGAAGGTCCACACCTCGGTTGGGGGCTAAGGCCAAGCCGAGTAAACCTGACCAAAGGTCCATGCTTCGGTTAAGTGCTCAGGCCAAGGCTGAGCAGACCTGGCGGAAGGTCCACACTTTGGTTGTGGGCTCAGGCCAACACTGAGCAGACCTGACTGAAGGTCCACACCTAGGTTAGGTGCTCAGGCCAAGGCCGAACATACTTAACCGAAGGTCCACTCCTTGGTTAGGTGCTCAAGCTAAGGCCGAGTAGACCTGACCAAAGGTCCACTCCTCGGTTGGGGGCTCAGGCCAAGGCCGAGCAGACTTGACCGAAGGTCCATACCTTTGTTGGGTGCTCAGGCCAAGGCCGAGCAGACCTGATCGAAAATCAACTCCGCGGTTAGGCACTCAGGCCAAGGCCGAGCTGACCTAACCGAAGGCCCTCTCCTCGGTTGGGGGCTCAAGCCAAAGCCGAGCAGACTCCACCGAAGGTCTTTGTCTCGGACAGAACGAAGGCTAAAGCCAAAGGAAGAAGGCTGAAGGAGCATATAAAAGAGAAGAAAAAGGAGGGAAGACTTGGTTACTCCCACTAGTAGGGTCTCCTAGTGGAAGTAAGGGGGTTACTTGTCACACCCACTCACACACAACTGAGCCGGTGATCGAGTTAACACCGGTGTGGTTACTCCCACATAATATTAGATTACGTTGGCACCCACAATACCAGTACATACCTTTACTTTTTGTACATAGCCTCATGGTGTGTGCAAGTGCAAGGCTTGGGTGCATGTATTACACTTGGTACCCGCTCGGTCATGTCAGGCCAACCCGAGTTCAAGGTCACCCTTGCTACCATATTCCATATAGTACCTATGTCGATTCTCTCCGATTCAGCCCCTATGTGATCAAACCAAGTCAATCCGGGTAATTAGACCGGGTTTAGAAAGTAGGGTATCACATAATTCCCCTTTTTGAAAATCTTGTCCCCGAAATTGTAGTACCTGGTTGTCCGAAAAGATGAGGATATAAGGTTTGAATATCATCCTCTTTCTCCCAAGATGCCTCTTCGATCGAGTGGTTGGCCTACCGAATCTTCACAAAAGTGATAGAGCGATTGCAAAGAGTTTTCACCTTCCGGTCTAAGATCTCAGCCGGATGTTCTTCATATGTCATATCAGCTTCTAAGTATTCCGGTTCCATAGGTAGTACGTGGGATGGATCATGAACGTACTGCTTCAACATGGATACATGGAAGACATTGTGAACACTGCTGAGGGAAGATGGTAATGCCAACATGTATGCTACTGCTCCAACTCGCTTCAAAATCTCAAATGGCCTAATATATCTCGGATTTAACTTGCCTTTCTTGTGAAATCTACGTAGGCCTTTGGTAGGAGATATTATGAGGAACACTTTCTCTCCCTCTTGGAATTCCATTTCTGTCCTACGGCTATCACATAGCTCTTTTGACGTGATTGGACTGCTTTAATTCTTTCTCTAATGACATCGACTTTACCACATGTCATCTGAATCATTTCTAGTCCAAGCATTCAACGTTCACCTACTTCATCCCAGTATAGAGGAGTTCTGCACTTTCTACCAGACAATGCTTCATATGGAGCCATTCCAATTGTAGTTTGATAGCTGTTGTTGTAAGAAAATTCCATGAGAGGTATATATTCCTCCCAACTGTCACTTATTTCCATGGCACAGGCTCGGAGCATGTATTCTAATATTTGTATTGTCCGCTTTGACTGTCCGTCTGTCTATGGATGGAAGGCCATACGCAGATTCAATTGTGATCCCAAGGCTTGCTGGAAGCTTTTCTATAATCTGGAGGTAAACCTCGGGTCTTTATCTGATATAATGCTCACTGGTACACCATGAAAGCGTACAACATTATCCATGTAAAGCTATGCCAACTTATCCATGGTGTAATTGGTCCTGATCGGAATAAAGTGAGTTGTCTTAGTAAGCCTGTCAACTACCACCCAAATTGCATCTATTCCTTTGGGTGTACATGGTAGTCCAGTGACGAAGTCCATTGTAATGTTATCCCACTTCCAATCAAGTACTGGGAGTGGTTGAAGAGTGCCAAAAGGTCGGGGCCGTTCAGCTTTGATTTTCTGACATACAAGGCAAGTTGACACATACAGAGCTATTGTGGACTTCATTGCTGGCCACCAATAGTGTTGCTTTAGGTCTTTGTATATCTTGGTGAAGAGAGTAGTCAAAACTATGTGCTTCCTTTACTATTTTGTCTCGCAGGGTACACACAATCTGCCCCGAAACAACAGTGCCCCATCACTGGCTAATGTAAAGCGAGGGTCATTCATTGTTTTCTCTTGAATCTTCTCTCTGATCCACTGCAACTCAGGATCTAAAGGCTGTTTCATTATGATTTCTTCCCTGATGGATGAGTGTACCTATAGAGTTGCCAAGGACATAGTCAACTACTAGACATCACCTAACTGGGGCTCTAGTTCCAAGGTCGCTTCCTCATACGAGAGGATTTCATCCATTGACATTACCTCTTATACAAGCTCTGGACTGACAGCTAGATAAGCAAGTGACACCATTTGATTTTTGGCTTAAAGCATTTGCCACTACATTAGCCTTCCCTGGGTGGTACTGAATATCACAATCATAATCTTTCATAAGCTCAAGCCATCTCCTTTGTCTCATATTCAAGTCTTTTTTGATGAAAAAGTACTTAAGACTTTTGTGGTCACTATATAGTTCGCACTTTTCACCGTACAAGTACTAACGCCAAATCTTTAAGGCAAAAATGACCGCTGCTAGCTCCAAGTTATGGGTAGGGTAGTTCTTTTTATAGTCCTTTAATTATCTGGATGCATATGCTATGACTTTGCCGTATTGCATAAGTACACAGCCCAATCCGACTTTGGAAGCATCGGTATACACTGTCATTCCATCTGTGCCTTCAGGAATAGTCAACACTGGTGCTGACTCTAGCCACTTCTTTAGCTCTTGAAAACTTTTTTCACACTCCTTTGACCAATCAAACTTTATACCCTTCGTAGTTAGCTTGGTCATTGGTGCTGAAATCTGAGAAAAGTTATCAATAAAGTGTCTATAGTAACCTGCCAAACCCAAGAAACTTCTAATTATTGTTACACTTTGGTACCTCCCAGTCTATAATGGCTTTCACCTTATCTGGATCCACTTTTATTCTGTTTTCAGACACCATGTGTCCTAGGAATCCAACCTGTTTGAGCCAAAATTCACACTTGCTGAATTTCACATACAACTATTGCTCTCTCAGTCTCTGTAGTACTATCCTCAAGTGTTTTAAATGGTCTTCTTCTGACTTCGAGTAGATCAAAATATCATCAATGAAAATAATGACCCACTTGTTAAGAACATCGTGAAACACTCGACTCATCAAATCCATGAAAGCTACTGGTGCATTGGTCAATCCAAAGACAACACCAAGAACTCATAATGACCATACCGAGTTCTAAAGGCTGTCATTAGTATATCACTACTCTTTATCTTGAGTTGATAATACCCAAATCTGTGGTCAATCTTTGAAAATATCTTAGCACCTTGTAGCTAATCAAACAGATCATCTATGCGTGGCAATGGATAACGGTTCTTGATGGTTAACTTGTTCAATTCCTGGTAATCAATGCACATACGTAGGCTCCCATTTTTCTTCTTAACAAACAACACTAGAGCACCCCAAGGTGATACACTTGGGCATATGAATCCCTTCTTCAGCAGATCCTACAACTGTACTTGCAATTCTTTTAATTCTGCTGGTGCCATTATGTACGGAGCCTTTGACATTAGGGCAGCTCTAGGAATCAAATCTATAGCAAATTCCAACTCCCTTCAGGTGGTAGTTGAGTCAGATCATCTGGAAAGACATCTGGGAATTCTTTAACTACCTCTACTTCCTCTAGAGGTGTGACCCTTGCAACTAAATCAATCACCGATGTTAGGTACCCCTGACACCCATTTTCCAACAACTTCACCACTTGCAGAGCGGAAATGAGGACCTTCTTAGCCCGCTTTGTCATATACACTTGATATATCAGTTCCTTTGCTTCATTATTGATCACATTGATCTGCTTCTCAGCACACATCACACTTGGTCGATGTGCTGATAACCAATCCATGCCTAGTATAACCTCAAAGTTTTACATGTTGAACTTGATGAGTTGGGCATCGAACTGCTTTCCACTGATCTCAACGGTGCATGGCCCATATACTTCCTTCAACTGTGAAATTTTACCTGTAGGTGTACTAACTATCATTTTATGCTCAAATATCTTAGGTACCATGTCAAGTTTCTCAGTAAATCTCTTTAATGCAAACGAATGTGAAGCCCCTGAATCAAACAAGACATATGTTGGTATACCTGATACAGGTGGGGGACCTAATACAACAATGTCATCAATATTTACCAGAAGATTGTTCTCAATTAAATCGTACCTGCCACCACATCTGTGCTAGCTTCAGCTTCCTCAGCTGATAAAGCATACATCATTCCTTGCGGTTGACTCCCTTGAGTCAAAGCAGGTCTGTATCCAGAAGACTGGTTGGTTGGTAGGGTTGGTCGGGCTCAGCAATCTTTAGCAAAATGCCCACATACATGACAATTAAAACAATAGTTCTGCAAAGCTTGAACCAGAGCAGAAGCTCTCTAAGCCTGACCTGTAGCAAGTGGAGGGCGAGGTGGCCTAGTAGTTGTGGGTACCATACTGGTATTCGGGCGAGAAGATGCAGTACCCAGCCCACTAGCGGGTCGAGGAGGATAACTCGATGGCCTGTAGGGCTGCTTGTATGAAGGACCAAATCTGTATGATCCACGAAAAGTCTTACTCGGGCCACCCAAATCCATATAAGGGTTTGCTCTCTTCCATATTCCAGGTGTAGTGGATGATTCACTTTTCATCTTATCTTCCATGATTTTGGCCTTCTGTACAATCAAGGCATAGTCGGTGAGATCTATGCCTCTAGTATCATGCCAATGGATACCTTCAATCCTTTTAGAAATTTCTTACCCTTTTCTTCAGTTGATTTCATGTGAGGGGGTGTAAAGTAGAATAGGGCCTCAAACTATTGCTGATACTCAGGGACAGACTTGCTTCCTTGAGTCAAGGCTGAGAATTCCGCTTCCTTACGGTCTCTAAAACTCAGAGGGTAGTAATTTGCTAAGAACAACTCCTTGAATTGTTCCCATGTGGGTTCCGGGTGTGTAACAAATAATTGAAGTCGGATTCATCCCTCGTTGGTCCATCAAGGAGGACGAGACACTATCCATCGGGCGAGTTGCCCGAGAGCTTGTGCAGAAGGGGAGCCATCCTGGAGATGCCATAGAGGCTCAAAGCCAGGGGACTAAGGCTATGGTCACCAGTACTTGCGTGTTTATGGGAGTAATCTTCGGCTTTCACCTCTGAATTTTTCCTTTTTCATTGTAATTTTTTTCTAACTATGTTGATCTCTTTCAGGCTCAGAACCAAGTGGTCCAACTAACTATTCGAGCCGAGGCCCTAGCCCAGGACCTTGAGGTGTCCGAGCGTGAGAAGTCTACCCTCGACAAGGAGTATACAGTCCTCCTAGAAAAGGTCGAGCATCTGGAGGCCAATCTCTTTCGCACCCAGTAGGAGTGCGATCAGAAGCTCAAGGAACTGGAGGTGCAGATGGCTGTAAAGCTGAAGGAAGCCGAAGCCCGAGCCATCGAAAGCTATAAGGCTTTTGAGGACTTTCGACAGGTAGTCAAGCGTGCCATTGCCCCTGGGTTTATCATGGGTGCTACCAACATTCGAGACTGGATCCTCGAGCATCACCCTGAGATATCTTTCAAGGGAAGTGGCCTCATCTTTGAGGAAGAGGACGTCGGCGCAGCTCCAACTGCCATCGAGGTCGTAGACGATGAGGAGAGTGGCAGCGAGGGAGAGGGGGTCCAGTTATCTTGTGAGGTCCCTCCAACTCCTAGGCTTGGTGACTTCAATCGAGATGTCACCAACCCTACTGAGGACAAGGCCACCCTTCTGACAGATGCTCCATGAGGCACTTATTTGGTGTTCTTTTCGGCCTTCGAGCCTACTTATGTAGTTTGATGGCCTTCGACCCTCTTTTTTTTTTTTTTTTTGTAACTTTGGCCTTTGGGCCTTTTTTGTAACTTTGGCCTTCAGGCCTTTATGAATGAACTCATGGATCTTACTACTTTCCGTATTGTCTTCGTTCCCTTTTTCTTTCTTGCATTCCCAACGTTTAGTCTCGGATCCGTAGGATTGCCAGGGGGCCTTTGGCCCGTAGATAGGGATGAAGGCCGAAGCTTTTACGCCAATTTTTCCCCAAGTATAATGTGCTCTTCGGGCTATCTGAAGCATAGAGGATGCCCTGCCATATTTCTTGGTCTGATGAAAGCCGAAGCTCCCTCATAAGTAGAATTTCACCAAGTGTCGGGTTTCCACTCGGCTCCAGCCGAGGATATTTCCTTCACGTCTGAAGGTTGAGGGATGCAACCAATGTGGAGACTTTAGATCAGGTTATCTTGGCTTTGGCCTGAGCCCCCAATCCGAGGGAAAGACCATAAAATTTGGCTTGGACCTTTGGTTGGGTCTGCTCGGCCTTGGCCTGAGCACCCAACAAAGGCTTGGACCTTCGGTCAGGTCAGCTCCGGACCGATACCTCCACCCTTGTATATAAAAAATCCTCTAAAATGCTCGAGGATGAAACACTACAGATTAAAAGTGTTTAAAAAGCAGCAAATATTAAGTGTAAAAAAAAATGACTAAGTAACAAAATGACTAAGTAAATGTGTAAATGTGCATGCCACTGCTACTAATAGAATTTTCTCAAGTTCTCCAAGTGATAGGACCTTGGTCATATTATTTTGGTGACTCTAGAAGTCCCTTCCCAATTTGGAGCTAACTTTCCCTGATGCTTCGGGCCTGGTACCTCCACCCTTCTCAGGACGAGGTCGCCCATTCTAAACTCGTTCCTTCAGACTTTTGAATTGTAATGCCTCATAACCTTCTGCTGGTAGGCTGTGATCCTTTCTTGCAAGGCTTCTCATACTTCATTCAGGAGGTCCAGATTAGCTCGAAGCCCGTTGTCGTTTTCTTCTTCATTGTAGTACTAAACTCGATGGGTCATGGCTCCTACCTCAACTGGGAGCATAGCTTCAGTGCCATAAGTTAAATTGAAGGGTGTTTCTCCGGTGGATAATCTTTTAGTTGTACGGTAGGCCCAAAGGATGCTGTGTAACTCATCCGCCCATAGGCCTTTTGGCATCATCCAGTCTTTTCTTTATTCCTTGGAGCAATGTACGATTGGTTACCTCTATCAATCGGTTGGTCGATGGATAACCGATGGAAGTTTTCCTGTGGTCAATACTGAGGGCATCACAAAACAAACCAAAAGTTGGGTTGGAAAATTGAGTTGTATTGTCGGTTACTATCACCTGGGGGATCCTGAATCAATAGACCACCACCCTCTTAAAAATGTCCCTTATATTCTTTTTCGATATAGTTGCTAGTGCTTCAGCTTCTACCCACTTTGTGAAGTAGTCTACCATCACCACAACAAACTTTCTTTGCCTCGTGGCCAGGGGAAACGAGCCCAGGATGTCCATTCCCCACATGGGAAATGGTATCGGGCTTAACAGGGAGGAAAGCTCAGTGGCATGCTTCTATGGGATGGGGGTGAACATTTGACACTTTACGCACTTCCTGACGAACTCCTCCATGTCTTTCCTTATGGTCGGCCAGAATAGGCGCTGCTTCAACACTTTGTGGGCCAAGGCCCAGACTCCCAGATGTTGGCCACATATCCTCATGTGCACCTCTCAGAGAGTATATTCAACATCGACAGGGTCCAAGCACTTTAGGTATGGTGTGGTGAACCCTATCTTGTACAACGTCTTGTCCTTCAATAGGAACCATGCTGACCTCATTTGTACCTTCCTCGCTTCATCCTGATCCTCAGGGAGGATTCCTTCCTTTAATTTCTTGATTATGGGATCCATCCAGCTAGGACCATTCTTACTAATGGGTAACACCTCTTGGGCACTTTTGGTGTTTGGTTGAGGTAATACTTCAAAATATACCGAACGTCCGAGGTCTATGAAGTCAGAGGTGGCCAATTCCAATAATGCATCTTACTGGCATTCTCCACCTACGATACCTGCTCTACCTCAAACCCCTTGAAGGCTACTAGGGCCTCGACAAGCTCTTGGGGTTCATCTGGGAGTGCTGTCTCGGCTATGAAGTCCGCTAGGGCTTGTGCTTTTATTGTGGTCCTCGATTTGTATTGGATGTCAAATTCTTCCAACTCAATGGCCCAATTTACCAATCGGCCAGACATATCCGGCCTCTACAGTATCTTCTTCAGGGATTGGTCTGTGAGCATACATATTGTGTATAATTGAAAATAGGGCCTTAGCTTTCTTTTCTCTATCACAAGGTCATATGCCTCCTTCTCCATCTTCCTGTATCTTATTTCTGCATCCAAAAGGGTTCAACTAATATAGTATATTAGCCGATGTTTTCTTCCTTCTTCCTTTATCAATATTGCACTTATTGCCACTGCCGATAGAGCTAGGTATAACTACAAGGTATCCCCAGTGTTTGGCTTCATCAGTAGCGGGGGCATCGCTAAGTACTCCTTTAGTTGCTCAAAGGACTTCTTGCACTCCTCCGTCCACTCAAAATTTTTGGATCCCTTCAGGGTTCTGAAGAATGGAAGGCACTTGTCAGCTAACTGAGGCATGAATCGTCGTAGGGTGGCGACTCTGTCTGTCAGTTCTTGGACTTGCTTCGCATTCTGTGGGGACTTCATATCTTGGTGGCCTGTATTTTCATTGGGTTGGTTTTGATCCCCCTTTCCGAGATGATGATGCCATAGAACTTTCTCGGTGCTACTCCGAATGCGCACTTCATTGGGTTCAACTTGATGCCGTATTGGCTCAGTACTTGGAATGCCTTCTCTAAGTCTCGGATATGGTGTTTTACCTTCAGGATTTTTATAAGCATGTCATCCATGTACACCTCCATGGTCTTGCTGATCATCCCCTTTAAGATTTTGTCCACTAACCTTTGGTAAGTGGCCCCTACGTTTTTAGCCCGAAGGGCATCACTTCATAGCAATATAGCCCCCCTTCGGTTACCAAGGACGTCTTCGGGACATCAGCCTCACACATATTGATTTGATTGTACCCTGAGTATGCATCCATGAAGCTCAATGCCTCGTGTCCTGAAGTGGCATCAATGAGCAGGTCTATCTTTGGTAGGGGGTAGCTGTCCTTTAGGCAGGCCTTGTTTAAATCTGTGAAGTCAATGCATATCCTCCATTTCCCATTTTCCTTCGAGATCATCACCACATTGGATATCCATTCAAGGTATCGGATTTTACAAATGAACTTGTCCTTTATCAACTTCTCTCCCTCTTCATCTATCTTCTGCTGCCTCTCGGGGGTGAAGGTCCTTTTCTTCTATTGTACCGACTTCTTAGTCAGGTCAACACCCAGACGATGCTCTATTACCTCTCAGGCTATTCCAGGCATGTCCAAGGCTGACTAAACGAAGACGTTAGAATTACCTTAGAGGAATGAGATGAGCTTTTCTCATTGTTGCCTTGGCATTAAGGCCCCAACTTGGAATTGGTGAGTGTTATCCCCTTCTTTGACGTCGACTTGGATCAACTCCTCAGCTAGTTCTCCCCTTTGATATTTGTGTCATCGCGCAGATCTTCTATCGGGAGTGCCTCGCCTGCCCTTTATTTTTCCCACAAGGTTGTGGCGTAGCACTTTGGGGATGCTTCTTGATCACCTTGGCATTCGCTTACCTCATTTTTAATTAGGAACTTCATCTTGAGGTGTGGTGTGGATACGACAGCTATTAGCAGGTTCAAGCTGACTCTTCCCAGGATGGTGTTGTACGTCGAAGTGATGTCTACTACCAGGAAGTTTATCATAATTGTTACCTGGCTGTCCCCCATGTCGGCTCTTACTGGTAATTCGACTGATGCTTCTACCTTGGCCGGGGCACCCAAGAACCCTTGCAACGGATGTTCAACCTTCTTCAACTTTTCTTTGTCCAATCCCATCTTCAGGAAAGCTTCGAGGAATAGGATATCAGTTGAACTGCGTTATCCACCAAGATCCTTTTTACTCTGCAGTCGGCTAGGGTTATGGTGATTACCAAGGCATCATCTTCCGACATCTACACCACCTCCAGATCATCATCCGAGAAGGAGATAACAGTCCCTGTCTTGGCCTTCTTGTTTGACCATTCGGCCACATGTACGTTCCTTGCATAGGCCTTTGCTTTCCTGGCAAAGATGGAACTTTCTCTAGCGGCCAAGCTCCACTAATAGTGGCTATGACCCTGGTTGGGCTTTTATGATCATCCTGGGGGCGATGATCAACTTCCTCTGGGGTCAAGTCCCTTTACCGTTCCTGGTTGCCTTTGCGGGTTGGCCCCCTTCTTTCACGACGGCCTCTGCTGTTCCTTTGGCAGTTGTCCCTTAGGTCATTGCCATCCTGGGCATCTTCATTTTCGTGGTCTACAAATCAGCCCAGATATTCTCTTCGGATCATTCCTTCTATTTCTCCCTTTAGGTGCCAACAATCTTCGAGGTCGTGGCCGTGGTCCTTACGGAAGTGGCAATATTTGTCCATGTTGCATCTCTCGGGATCTTGTCCCATCTTCCCAGGCCACTTCATGGCTCTGGCATCTAGGGTGTCTTTTATTTGCATTAGCACATCTGTCCTCCTTCGGTTTGGGGTTGCATACCTTTCAAACTTCTTCGACAGACTGGGTGCCCGGTCATGTTTAGACTTTCGTCTCTTGCTCTCGCAAGGCTTATCATCACCTCTTAAGGTCCTTTTCCTCCTCGCCTTCCCTTCAACTTCTTCATTAGCTTGAAGGGTTTCCTCCATCTGAATGTACTTATCGCACCGAGCCCTCAACTCAGCTAAGTTCCTTGGTGTATGCTTCGCCAAAGACATTTTTAGCTCTTTTTCTTTGATGCCTCCCAACAGGTCCATAAACTCTTCCTTCGGGTCCAAACCTCTGATCGTGATCTTCTCCTGCTAGAAGCGCTTCATATAATTTTGCAGTGACTCCCCTTCATACTGTTTGACGTTAGTCAGGTTCAATGTGGTCTTTTGAAGGGTCTGGCTGCCGGAGAATCCCTTCATGAAGAGGTAACTCAAATCACTGAAGTTGTGAATTGATTTCGTCAACAAGCAGTTGTACCATAGCCTTACAGCTCCTCTGAATGTCAACGGCAAGGTGTTATACATGATGTTTTCTGAGACCCGGTGGAACTACATCATGACCTTAAAGCCTTTCAGATGATCGACGGGGTCCCCAGACCAGTCGTATGTGTCATAGTTGGGTAGATGAAACCCAACCGGGAGTGGATCCTTCATAACCTCATCAGCTAGAGCTGTGTCATTAGTGAGGTCCGGATTTCGTCCTTCAATTCTAGGATCATCTGCTTCAACCCTAGGTCTTTATGTCTCTGACCGTCTCCTTGGCGTGGTTCTTCATGCCTAACCCCTATGGCGTGCCGCGTCCTTTCTTTAGGTTTGGGCCTTTCCCTTGTTGATCGATTTTGAGGATTTCGATCGGTTCTTATCGACCCTGAGCTACTTAAGTCCTTGTCTTGAACTCGCTTTGGCTGGACATGGGAGCCTTGCACTGCTCCATTGGTCTTCTAAGAGACAACCTTGGAGACCTCCTTTATTTTCTCTGCCATTTGGTCATACTTCTCCTGAAGGACATCAAACTGCTCCTTAATCACATATTCTTGCACCCTAGGAGGGGGTGGAGGATTACTGTCTCTACGCACCGAATGTCCGACCGAGCACTAGTCCCTCACAAAACCTTCTCGATCATTGTTTCCCTGTTCTTCACCGATATTCGTCGAGGGGGGAAGATATTCTGAAGGTTCTCCCTCATTCATATTTATGCTCGACACTGCTCTTGTTTTTTTACAATTGAAGGTGTTTCCCACCATTACTCTATCGTTCCCACAGACGATGCCAATCTGTTATTGTCGAGAATCTGTATGAGGTTGAGTGCCGATCCTGCACAAGCACATAAGGCAAAGGTCTGAACGTGCTCTGGGATTAGTCCTCCGACGCCTAAGTTAGAGATTCGTAGAACAGTGTTTTCAGGAGTAATGGTGTGAAGGTATTGACTTACTCGTTCTGTCTTTTAGGGTTCCTTCTTATAGGATTCCCCCTTTTTCGAGTCCTGCTGGGATCCTAGTTATTAAATTCTCTGAATTATTTCGAATAATTTGGCCGAAACAAAATTTTATCGAATTTTACGAATAATTTTATCCGAATCCATATCAAATAATTTTTTTGGAATTTTATAGACTTTTTTAAAATTCATGAATAATTTGGCCGAACAAAATTTTATCTGAATTATAACCAAATTTTATCCCATGTAAAAAAAATAAGTCAATAAGCCTTTAGAAAATAGTGTGATTATAATGCATTTATTATCCTAATATTACTTTTCTTCTTTTTTTAACAAAAACCTACAAAGCTTATCTTTCTTGAGGTAATCTCTCACACTTGTACAAAAAAAATAAAAAAATCTCTCACCCCATTTTGGTTTGACTAAGTCTTACAGTCGTTACTCTCTCTCTCTAGTCTTTAAGTGAACATGCATGGTGGGTGACATGGGTTTCGCTGAATTTGTACTCAGTCCCACCTCTCAATCTCTCTTTCGCTAATTCAATTATTTGAGTAATAGAAAATGAGTTTAGAAAAATAAAAAGAGCTAAATATAATATTTTAATCTTTAAAATAAAAATTTTTTATTTTTATATCATTTGTATGTTATGTACATATGATAATTGATAGATAATATGAAACAAGTATTGCAAATATTAAAAATAACATCCGAATTTTTCGTCCACTTTTTAATTTTGTAAATGAATAATTCCTAAATCCGAATTCGAACTCGAATTTTATTATCTTCGTTTTTTTTACCGATATTTTGACCGAATTATTAAATTAATGAAACGAATTAATCCGAATAATTCCCGAATCCGAATTTAATAACTATGACTGGGATACGTCTTCCTACCTTCGTGGGGAATATCCCCTATCAGGTTATCTCCTTCTCCTCAGGTAGTTAGAGTCCTCACGGCCTCTATCAGTTGAGGGGACTCTAGTCTCGCCCTCTTTCTGATCTCTAGAGTCATGGTCATAGTGGGTATCCCTCGATTGGGCGCCATGTGCCCTTCCCTTGGATGCCACTTTTTCTTGCTTCACTAGGTGACTAATTTGAGCGTATCAGTACCACATCTCAATATTTAGTGGCATGGTGGAGTCCACCTCCAATGCAGCCATTGATAACCACATTAACCCTAACTCTTTGGAGATCATAATTTTTTTATTATTCTCTCAATTCTAATAAAATGAAAGTGGATCTAGTATGAACCAACTATCAAAATGTATATAAATAGAACTTATAGCGAGATCTCAAAAACTAAGTAGTTTCTGCTGGGCCCTTATCCTTTTTTTAGGTTCATTAGGATTCTTATTGGTAGGAACTTCTAGTTATCTTGGGAGGAACCTAATATCTTTATTTCTGTCTCAGCAAATGGTTTTTTCCCCAAAGGAGATCTCCGTGAATTTCGACAAAAAGCATCACTAGGTTCATGAATTACACCTAGACTATAAATAAGAAGCACCAAGATGTCGAGGGGACCTATTAAGAATCTGAAGAATAGATAGCGAGACTCGATTTTCAGCAAGTCATTTTTTGTAATTATGCAGACTTTAGCTCCTCCAAACCTGAGCCTAGCTAGCTCTAAAGCTTTTACTCACTTCATGAGTTATGTTTCTAGCTCAGTATTCTTCTTTCTACTGCCTTTGGTTTCATTTAGTTTCATTGAGTATGCTTTGAGATATCCATCAAACATTGCAGGCACGTCGTTGTTGTCCTTAATAGGCAACAATGACATGAGATAAATTGATGGATGTTGGGATAGTTTCTGATGGAGCTTTATGCATAGTAAGATAGAATGCCTCATTATGATTTCTAGTAGACTCACCAGTTTTTGCCCCCACGTTTTTACTTGTTTTAGCCCTGGATCCGTGAATGGATGCCTTTTTGGGTGATGGACTAGCTATAAAAGATACCTTTTTTTATAGGTCCATCAAAGACTCAACTAATGGGTCCAAGTCTATTTACCCCTTTTTTTACCATTTTGAGAGTGTGAAATGAATATGGGAGTGACCCCCCCACCTACTTGATGATTGCTTGCCCATTCCACCATAAGAGAGCCAAGGGTGTGGAGAGTGTTCTTTCCCTAATCATTAGCCTCCATTTTCCATTTTTAGCCCATTCCTTCACTCCAATCATGGCCGATCTAGGAGATATGTCCTAACACAATGTTTGATTCGAGGCCAAAACTCTACCCAATTGGGTTCGACTTTTATTTTACATGTCGAAGACTTGTCGAAATTTTTAAAACTTCTTGTAAAGTGTGTCTTTTGAGGTACCATCGAAGGCCTAGATTCTCCAAAGAAGAGAAGCATTAAGCAACCAAGATCAATTCCCACCTGAGTCGGGAGCCTCCACCAAGATCACGTATGCATCAATAGGGGCCCACCCCTTTTTGACCCGAAACAGGGGTCAAGCAACAACAATAACAACAACACAACTCAGCTTTATCCCAGCTGAATGGAGTCGGCTACATAGATCCAAGGGAAAAAATACTTTTGGACATCCCACTCAAGCATCGGCAACCCGGATCATAGCCCTCCAAGTAACTCTGCTCGATACCATACTTGAGTGAAGACTTAACTTCTGCATGTCTCTTCTTACCAACTCATCAATGGTCATTTTTGGTCTGCCCCTAGCCCTTTTAGCTCAATCCATCTGCATCTGGTCACTCCTCTGTACTGGGGTATCCAAAGGCCTCCTTTGTACATGCCCAAACCATCATAACCGACATTCTTTGAGCTTATCTTGAATTGGGGCGATTCCTAAATCTGTTCTAACCTGGTCATTTCTTATTTTATCTCTCAAGGTTTTGTCGCACATCCATCTCAATATCTTCATCTCTGCCACATTCAACTTATCTACATTACACTTTTTGACCACCCAATATTCTGCACCATACATCATAGCTGGCCTTATGTCAATCCTGTAGAATTTTTCCTTAAACTTTAGTGGAATCTTTCGATCACGTAACACTCTAGATGCCCCTCTCCATTTCATCCATCCGATTTTAATTCTGTGGGAACCATTATCATCTATCTCACCTTCTTTGTTTAAGGTAGAGCCTAAATATTTGAAGCAGTCACTTTGCGGGATCTCTCTTCCCTCAATTTTCACTTCCTCGCCATCAATCCTCAATCGACTAAAGTTACACATCATATATTCCATCTTCTTTCTACTTATCTTAAGACCTTTTGATTCCAAAGTATATCTCCATAGTTTCAACTTATTGTTAATTTCTGCCATAGTTTTACTGACTAAAATAATATCATCTGTAAAAAGCATACACCACGGGATCTCTTCCTGAATATCCCTGGTTAAGTCATCCATGATAAGAGTAAATAGGTAGGGGCTCAATGCGGATCCTTGATGTAGTCCAATAGTAATTGGGAACTGAGTACCCTGGCCTCTCACTGATCTCACACTAGTCACCACATCACCATTCATGTCTTTAATTATATCCACATATTTACTTGACACTCCTTTCTTCTCTAAAACCTACCAGATTAAATCTTTGGGGACCTTGTCATAGGCCTTTTTAATGTCAACAAAGACTATATGAAGATCCCTCTTGTAGGTTCTGGATTTTTCCATAAGCCTTTTAAGGAGGTAAATTGCTTATGTAGTGGATCTCCCAGTTATGAAATCGAATTGGTTCCCAGAGATATTAGTTTCTCTTCTTATACGAACCTCAATTACCTTCTCCCAAAGTTTTAAGTTTTATGGCTCTATAGTTGTTGCAGCTCTCGATATCACATTTTTTTTGTAGATTGGAACGATAACACTTCTTCTCTACTCATCCGACATATTTTTCGTGTTCATGATCTTGTTAAACAACTTGGTTAACCAAACAATCCCACATAATCCCAAGCTCTTCCATACTTCAATTGGGACCTCATCCGGACCTGGAGTTCCCTACCTTCATCTTCTTTAGGGCTTCAATAACTATGGGCTCTTTTATCTTGCGTACATACCTATGATTCCTATTGTCAAGCAGAATACTCGAACCACTCCTATTAGGGTTGTCTCCATTAAGTAGGTTACAAAAATACTCATCTCATCTCTTCTTTATGTCATCATCATTCACAAGCACTCTACCCTCCTCATTCTTAATACATCGAACATGGTCAAGATCCCTGCTCTTGCTTTCGCAAAATTTACCTACCCTATAAATAGCCTTTTCCCCTTCCTTGGTAATTAAATTGTTGTAAAAATCATCATATATTTCTCGCCCTTGCTTTCCCCACAATATTTCTAGCCTCGTTTCCTCTTTATCTTCAGCTTCCCCAATCCTTTGCCAAATCTTAAAATTATCTTTCTTAGTCTTGATGGCAACTTGAACCTCTACATCCCACCACCAAGTTTCCCTAGGGGCCAACTTAGTACCCCTAGACAGCCCTAGAACCTCCGTAGCAACTTTCTTAAGGTAATCCATCATTTCATTCCACATCGTGTTGGCATCCCCATCACACTTCCACTTCTCATGCTTCAACACATTATCTATAAAAGACTTCACTAACTCACCTTTCAATCTCCACCACCTAACTTTAGGGCAAACATGTTTCTTTGGTTTTTTCTTCGATAAATAGAAGCACAAGTCCAATATCAACAATCTATGTTGAGAGGTTGAACTCTCCCCAGGGATGACTTATAGTCCTTACACATCCATCTGTCAGACCTTCTAGTGAGGAAAAAGTCTATTTGACTGAAATGTTGTCCACTCTTGACTGAAACAGGGGTCAAGATCACGAACAATTCTCAACATAGTAAGAATAATGTAGACTTTTTATTTGATATAGTATTTGAGTAATGTTGTACATTAAATACTTAGTTATGCATATGGTGTAGGATATATTGGGGAATATTCATACTTAAACATCTAATAAGAAGGTCGGTTCAACAAGGTGAAGTGGGTGCCTAACATCTTCCCAACTTTATAATCTGACGCTTGCCCTAACCATTGGATGAGACCAAGTTTATATCAGGCCCATTCCTATAGATTGGGCCCACACCCCAGGTCCTAAGCCCTAATCCTAGGTGGCGACTCTAATTTCATAATTTTCATCTCCGAATTTGCCACTATATATTAAACCAATATTGAAATAAACATAAACCAACCATTACCCCTCAAAAAGGGTGTAATAAAGGGTCCATTACCCTCACAGTGGTGACTCCACTAGGGACTTGTCAAAATTTCAATATTAGATGCTACCATTAAATGCAATAATATTCCCCTTTATTTATTTTTATTTTTTTAAGACATGTTTAGCTAACCCATGTTTGCAATTGTATGTATTAACCACATCATGTATTGTGCTCGAAGTGAAATCATGTGACGAGGATACTCCCTATGGTGCCAGCACCCTCAGGGAGGTCTATGCACGAGATACTAAGAATTTTGAAATCAGATGATAGCTACTTCCTATACAAGAATGCTTAAGGCACGATCATACAACGAGGATGCCCATTATTGTGTCAGCCCCTTAGGGAGGTTCGCACACTTTATGGCATTTTGAATCGGATGATGGTACTCTTTGGCATTACAGTTTTTACACCCACTCACGGCACGATTCCATCCACCCCCATGGCTAGTTATCTAACCTCATATGTAGTCATGAGTAATAGTCAATGATGCCACAACCTTGACACTATATCCTTCTTTCTCTCTTTGCTTGGTTACTGGTTATTATTTTTCTGATATTGTCACATTATCAATTCCTTAATCTCTTATGTAAAAGTTACGAAAACTCCATTTTGGTTACTTTTTCTATTTTTTTGATTTTTGATATCAAAATTACCGGTTTGTGCCAAATGTTCCTTTCAAAGTATCAAGGATTCTAACAAGCTTTCTTTGCTTCTCCCCATGGTTTCACAAGATCATAGTTGCACTCATACGCAAACCAATTTCACACACTAAAGATTGATTTCTCAGTCAGTTTACAAGGTGTGGCAGTCAGATGGTAAATTTGATAATGACTTTCAACAAACATGGCAGGACAGGGCAACTACTGATAGATGATATATTATTGATTTTGATATTTAGAACTATGGCCAAATGAAGTACAGAATAAAACAGACATAATTGACTCAGCATAAAAATTGAGATTGAAACCAAGAAAAGCCAATAGGTATAGAGAACAAGTTAAAAATGTCCCAACATACATTCAGCGTCAGAAATCACTCAAAAACTAAAGCATCCACCACTGGTAACCAACCATCTTACCATAATGAATCTAAACAAAGAAAAAGTGAATAAGGGAAAATACAATTAGAACCCATGCATGCATGCATGCATGCATACATGTCCCCTGGTCATCGCTGTCGTGAACGAATCAAAATAAACTCTAATTAAACTATGAGATAGTGGTAAAAAAGGGGTCGAACCCATAGAGAACTAGAAGGCTAAATCTACTAAGATTGAGGTGAATGTTGTTTTGAAAATTAAATTTGTAAAATCTAGAATTAAAATTAAGTAAACCAATTAACAATAACAAGAATTAATGAGAAGAAGCTATCCTTAGGTCTCAAATCCGTTTTGGTATTATTACCAATTTCTGGTTCATACTTCGGTTCATTGAAACTACAAGTTCCAATGCAACCACAAAAATATAATCTCTAGATACCCTAAGCATAACCTATCCTGTCAAGCACTATCATCTATTGCTTTCGCTTAGCACGCTTAGTTTGATTGGTTAAAAGGTATCGTTAGTGCATGCCACAGTTCAACATAAAATATCATTGTTTGAATAGAATAGTTGAATCAAAGAGACAAACATTTTAAACTAATTTAACTATTAAAATCATCCACAATGGGAATGGGTCTTTAACATCAAACAATCAAGTATGACTTTCAACTAGAAATTAAATAACAATAACTCAAAACTTCATCTAAACCTAAAGATAGAAAGGGGACTTAGCCGCTCATGATACTAATGAATGAAGGGCAACAATGATGATGGTGGTAATGAACCTTGATGCAATGGTGGTGATGGAACCTCGATGCAATGGTGGTGATGAACCTCGATGCAATGGTAGTGTCCTCTGTGCAATGCTGTTTAGGAAAATCCGTCCACAAGAAGGTACAATCCAAGAAGAAAGGAAAACTATGATAACCAACAAGGGATGATGTATGTGAGGGGTGTGGTATGGCAGCCTAAGTCCTAAAGAATGAGTGTAAAAAGTGTGTCTAAAGAGAAGGACTGAGAGGGATATATGGGGGAGAGAGAGGTGCATGAGATAATAGAGGTGGAGTTTGATTAGGAGAGAAGAAGGAGAGAACATGTGCGGGTGATGGAGGGAACTATGGGTGGAAAGGGGAATTAGGGGGGAGAGAGAGAGAGAGAGAGAGAGAGCTAGCTTAGGACAAAGGGGAGAAAGAGGGAAATGTGGGAGGTATTGTAGGGGAGAGGGATTTGGTGAGAGATGGACTGTGGAGAGAGAAATCGTGGGTAGGGGAGAGAGTCGGTGGGAGATAGAGAAAGAATAGGAACCGTGGGAGTAAGGAGAAGAAATAGGGAAAAGAGAGAGGGGGAGTGCGTGGGTGAGAAATATTGTGTTAAATTTGGACTAGAAAATACTCCTAAACTAATTTGGACAAGTAAAGAGAAGATGATGAGCAAAAGTAGGAGAAGGGAGAGGAGGATGAGAGAAAGTAGGAGAGGGAGAAGAGAATGTGTGAAATACGGAGAGAGGTAGAGCCATGGGGTTTTCTCTCTCCCTAAAATTTTCCTTTTTTTAATTTTTTTTAAAATTTTTTATATTCTCTTCTCTTAGAAATTCCAACTACCCTTGATCCTTTGCCCTTGCTTCTAGACTGAACCATCTTCGTCCATTTAGCATCAAACCTGTGCACATCTCTTGAAGACCCTAAAATCAAAGATCATCCAAATATGTGGTCAAATTAATCATGAAAATCTAACTAAAATTAACAATTGAACATTAATTTCATTAATAATTGTGACCCGATCACACTCCCCAACTTGCACTTTTACTCATCCTAGAGTGAAAGACAATAAAAAATTTCTCTGGTTATCGTGCCATTAGCTTAATGTAACCACTCATAATCTAGTAAGAGCATCATCGATGAATCAACAATAAGAATTCTAAGTATGCCAATAATTCAACACAAAGTTAAACAAAGAACAACATCCTCATCCACTCTAGCCAACTTCTACTCTTACATTCAAAATCAACCATCGTAGCTAAGTCATGAAGTCCAAGTGCTATACAAGCCATCACTTTTGTTATGTAACTTGGGTCATGCTCTTTTTTTTCCTTTTTCTTTTTTCACAATTACTCTGATCCGTGCAATTTCCTAAGCTATTAAGCTTTCTAAATGGATTATGTAGTGAGCTTTAGGTCAATTGTTCTCAAGCCAGATGACTTTAAGGAACTAAGTGTAGAACACCCCTCGGTCTTACTTACTCAATCCATAAAGGCTACAAGGCAAGATTAGATCAAAGTTTTCAAATTTTTCTCAAACTATCCAACTTTTTTACGTAAAACTTCATGTTTGTAATACAGAGGCACGGTTATTAAGAAGGAAATATTTTTTTTTCTTTTTAAATATAGACATTCCACCTATTTGACGCAAATTTCAATGTTTGTGGAAAAGTAGCCCGTTTACTAGAGAGGAAGTCGTAATGCATGATTTAAACATTTTCAACACATAAGGCTTGCATAGTTACACAAGGATCATCATAAACATTCACTAAAATGGAAATTTCAGATTCAAAGTGAAAAAGTTAACCAACATGGAAGAGTAATAATGTTCTAAGTTTAACTAACTGTTAAATACATCAACACAATTAAAAATCACATGCCATAACTCTTGACAAAGACTTTAAATGTCACACCCTGCCTCAAATTTGGCGAAGGTATGTGGAATTGGATACCTGCATCCAGTCAGCCAAACCCTCTAGGATCACAGATGCAGTACCTTAATTTCACAAATGCCATCAAGATCACAACTAAGATCAGAGTACGCTAATAAAATCATATAAATAACATTGGTGATGTACTAAAATGATAAATTACAAATATACCAAATTCATTTGTTAACATCCCACAGGTGTAATATTTACAATCTTAAATATACCTTCAATATATACATGAATAGAAATAATTAAATAATAGCAGTGAAATCCATTAGCAACCCGATGTCTCGTAGACACAAGCCTCACGACCACCATCGAAGTCCAATCCTGTCTCAGCACCGGTTCTACCATCTAAAAGAGTAATCAACGAGGGGTGAGCTTCACAAGGCCAGTGAGGGGCGAGTATACAAGCACACACAACATCATGACACCAATACGCTCACAATAATATCCATAGATGCACAGCCACATGATCCATTTTAATTATAAATATCAATTCTAGTTACTAAGTCTCAATATGTATAGGTATAAGTACTATAAACAACGTAGGTGGTATCCCCTTCCCAGTACGTCAAGCCTCAGAGATGCAAGCTAGCTGCAAGTAGGAGTTAACAAGTCCCAGAAAGAACCCCGGTCCCCCAGCCAACCCCTAAATAGTAATCCCTGACACCCATAGTCCTAGAATCCCACACCATCATCAGTCTACCATGCTGTCCAACAATCATGCGTATAGTACGTCATACCATGTTGTGCCCTATCAAGATACAACACGTCGTATCTGGGCATAGTAGTCTTCCGTGACCTACTACCGAGTGGGATTAGTCAATACCTTACCCCTTGGCAAGGGATTATAGCATTGGGGGTGTCATTATAACCATATGCATCTGCATGCATCCATGGCAACCATAGCATCAATACACACATCTGTGGCTATAGCTGTAAAACTGACCTCTAAGACCACGATATCGAAAAAAACCTCAGTCACACCGTGCCTTAGTCCGTCAATATTGCATACATCACCACACAACTAACATATTATCTATACACAAAACCTCTAACACATCCAAGTCGGTAAAATCATGCAATATGTGAAATAAATAATTTTATATAAAATAAATGCATAACATGGTATTCATCACCTTTCACATGGCACACCTAACTGAAGATATCAAAATACTCCGTAAAATAAATCAAACACCCACTCACCTCAAAACCCGAATATGATGTCCTTTCTCTAGATTCCTAAATTAACTTTACGCTGTCACCGGTAGCTTTGGTCCCTAATTATATAGTGGATTCAATTATTTATGAAAAATAGTTCTACTGTTTGTATTGGTTTATTTTATGTAAACCCTTCTGCCTGGGTTCTGACGAGATTTCTTGTATTATAAAATCCCCTATCCCTAACCTTCCCTTAGTAAGCCCATTATTAGGGAATTATTGTAGTGGGTCCACACTGGGTCAGGTGTCCTCTGGTTATATTATCTGTCACTTTAGGTACAGAAATCCCCAAACACAATTCCTTCTCATCACAGGGTGTTAATTCTTGTTAAAATAATAATTTAACAGACTAATATATATATGTAGAGCCCATTGTCCTATGAAAATGGCCAATTCGGCATTTTGGAACCCCAACCGACAGGTTGGTGGGGCATAAACCGACTGGCCGATCGAACCTGCTGGTTCCCCATTTCTATAGAATGTAGTTCTGCCAATGACCCTATTGTGTACTATAATGTCTGAATTGAGTTTAATTCCATTTCTGTGGTTCCAATTGGACATATAGTGTTTGAGTGTATGACTTAGGCCTTCCATTGACCCATATTTCTGGGTTCAATTATGGTGTCTGGGATTAATGCCTCTAATTCTGCAGAAATTCCAACCTTTAGGTAGGGATTGGTACAATTTTGCAGAATTGGGTCATTTCCCTCATCTAATCCCTTAATTTAGGTTAGGGATAGATGTGTATAGACATAAAATCGGTATTCCAACCCTAACTGAACTCATAACAACATTCCAGGAAGAAAAATAATTAAATTATCATGGAAATAAAACCTAAAATGAATTCCTATTCTAGGGCTTTGGTAAAATTTCACCTAATTAGCCCTATTTCAGTTCAATTTCATAAGTCCTTAATGGGAAAATGAAAATCCTAAGCGTTATGGTCATTATTTAGTCCCGAAAACCACTAATTACAAAATTCATACTTCTAATACAGCTACTACCCAATTCCCTAACAAAAATTGAGAATTGGTCATGAATTGGGTAAATTGGGTAGCTGAATCCATTTCCCCCAAAATCAGTCCCTGAATTAGGGTCGAATTGTTAGGTATACAACAACAGTACTTGAATTCCAACCCCAATCAAGCATAGCAATAGGGTTTTAGGGAAGAATTCTAACTAATACTTCCCAATTTCTAAAATATGAAATTTATAAAATCCGTAAAACAAATCAAACACCACTCACCTTGATACCCGAATGTGATGCCTTTTTGTTGAGTTCCCGTCCATCCATATCTTTACCGAGTATCTTAGGTGCCTAATTAAAAATTAATATTTTAGGTTCTTGTTAGTATTCACCGTCCAAGGACAACACAGCTTCCTAAACTCCTATTGAACTCCCTTACCGAAATCCAAACCAATAGTCAGACAGAGGCACTGATTCTTGACCAGCATTTCTCCTAATAACTTACCTACTTAACCAACTTGGCTCCCTAACCCCTATGTAGGTCACTAACCTGATCCGTACAATCTCGAATTTCCTATTTGTCTAAACAGACTAAGCCACATAGTACAGAGGTCATCAGACACCCACCGAAGGCAACCTGTGGGTTATCATAGACCTCAACTGACTGGGCTGATTCCCAATGCAGTCTTCTTCCTCATTGGACTATTTCTATAAAGGGGTATGGTCTTACACTCCCTATATACATTCCCTGACTATGGCAGAGTCCTCTCAGCCAATTTAGTGATAGGTTTAGGCTCTAGAATCCGTACCACAATCATCTTTACAGGGCTAAGTTTCACTAAGTACGTATCTGTCGACCCCACCCTTATACAGGGTGCACTCAAACCCAAGCATTAGCCATATAGGGCTCTAAAACTCCAATCGATAGGTATGGCCTTACCTAACAAGTTGACCGATCAAGCCTACCGGAGCCCATTTTCTGTAGAATCCAATTCTGCCACTACTACTGTTGTACACTGTAAGCCCAGGAATTGATTCCCTTTCTAGCCTAACTGGTCTGCCCTTGCATGGAGTCTTATATGCTTATGCAGGTAGCATACTGACCCACCTCTGAGAGTATATTAGCTAAGCTGGGTATCTACACATTCCAATTTCAGAAATTCCAGGATTTAGATGGGAATTTAGGTGTTTCAGCACAATTGAATCAATTCTCCTTCTTAAACACCAAATTAGAACTGTAATGATCAAGTTACAGCCACCAAAGTCCCATGTTATCTCCAATTGAGCTCCATACTTGATTTTTTTTTTAAAAGAATTTCTAATCAACACCTTTAAAAATCCAATTTTAATCTAATTTTGTTCTACTTCTGAATTTAAGCTATAATCAGCCTAATTCCCTAATTAATTTGCAGGAATTCACCCCGATTGTTGAAAAACCTCTGTTCTAGGGTTTACAGAGATGGTTTCAAGTCAATTGGGTCTCAGAACCTCATTAAATTTTGGGGATTCTTCTGCTAGGAAGCTGATTAGAGCACAGGAATCTGATTACAGTCCTTATTGGACTGAAATCCCTAATCCTAATTATGAATTCAGATGAACGAGTTTAAATTCTGTAATTGTATGGCAGAATTTCATACCTGTTGGCTGAACTATTCAATAGCCAGCCCTGGATGCAGAAACTGTTCAATAGCAGCCCTAGGTGTAGAAGCCCCCTTCCTTTCTTTCTTCTTCCCTTCTCTCCTTCTCCTTCTCCTTTCTCCTTCTTCTCATTTCCTTCTTCTTTTCTTTGCTGCTAATAGTAACCATATGGCACAAATGAGGCATTAGGGCTGATAGAAAATATTTATAGGATAGCCCAATTGAGACCTTAGGGGTGTTTGGTTGGACCCTATAACTTGAATTAAATTAATCTAAAATTTTAACATCTCATAACCCTATGTAGGCCTCACTACCCACTAAGGTAAATGGTGGGTTAAAATCCTTAAATAGACCCCTACACATGGTAGGAGTGCAAGGAGCAATGCTATAGAGAAGTGGGCCCCACAAAGAAAACCTAATTTTTCAGTATTCTGCTAGCCAAACTGGCTGGCTGGTTGCCTTATTTTTTACCTCCAGTAGACTAATCCTCTGTCTTACATTACCTGACATGTGTGGGGTCATTCCCATAAATTTTAACTATTTTATCCCTCCTACTTGACTATTAAATCTGCCAATTTCTCCCTTCTACTGTTGTACATGTGTGATCCATAAGATAACAACCTATTTCCCATATGCCAGTTAGGTCCTGACACTAGGGAACAACTGCTTCAAAATTTAAGGTGTTACAAGGACAACACTCACCTGCTCAGTAAGATGGACAATTTTTGGAATGTGGATCTTCAGCTTACATTTTTGAGTTTTCAAGAACTTAGTATAAGCTGGAACTTGCTTTATGGCATCTAAAAGAAGGTTGATATCGACTTGTTTAAACAATTCCATCATCTCTTCCATTATTGAGCCCTTCTTGTCAAATGCAGAAAAATAAGTTGATTCTAAACAAGAAGTGAAAGGGGTTTTAGATATATAAACATTAGGTTTACTACCTCCCCCGACTTGTTTAATCTCATCATCCTTGGAAGCTTGTGAAGCTTCAGGACTGGGGTCTGGACTCATCTCTTTTTCAAAATCCTCTGTAGGGGAATTCTGTTCAGGTGTTCCTGATACTCGGCCATTCCTTAGGGTCATGACTACCTGGGATTGTTCATGAAAAACTCGATTACTTTACTGACTCTTAGGATTTTCTACCACTTGACTTGCTAATTAATCTTCCTCTCTCCTACTAATGGCATTAGCTAAGTGACCCAACTAAGTTTCTAACTTAATGAGGGATTGAGTATGAAAGCGTAAGAGCTATGTATTCTCGTCCAACCCATTCAAGGCACACAACACCTTTTCCTCTGAGCCCACTATACGGTGGATTTTGGAAACTATTGGGTTGCTTCCATCCAAAATTGGGATGATTCCTCCAACCAGGGTTATAGGTCTGGGAATATGGGTCATTGCCTAGTTTAGAGAAACTCTGGGTAGCCTATGCATGTTCTTGAACATATTCAAGGAATTGCACAACTTGAGGGCAATCACCCACATAATGTGCAGGACTGACACAAGGAGCGCACACATCTTGATAAGTGGGAGTTTGGGTGGATTACCCAAAATTCTGCACCATGGACAATAAGCGGTCAAGCTTTTTAGAAAGCATGTCCACTCTGGTGTTTATGGCCACAAATTGTCTTACCTCATAGAGGCCACCTCTCTTTTGGGATCCAATGGCGCAGGTTTCAGTCCTAGTGGCTGACACATGATGTAGGGAGTTTTCACTGAGAGTTTCAAATAGTTTCCATGCCTCATCCTCACTTTTATGCATAAAAGTACCTCCACAGGAAGCATCAACCATCTGTCTATATCTATATGTCAGTCCATTATAGAAACATTGGACCCACTGCCACTTAGGTATAGCATGATGGGGACACTTTCTAATTAGATCTTTAAGTCTCTCCCAGGTCTCATGGAATTGTTCACCATCAACTTGTGAAACCTACTGATGGCTCGCCTGATTTGGTTAGTCCTACTTATGGGAAAGTACTTCTTAGGGAACTCCTGTTGTATTTGGGCCCAGGTTTCAATCACTATAGAATCCAAAGAATTAAGCCATTGCTTGGCTTTATCCTTAAGGGAAAATGGGAACAAGGTCAACCTAAGGGAAGCTTCAGAAAAATTCTGGATTTTGACAATGGATCATATCTCCAAAAATTCACCCAGGTGCTTGTAGGGTTCCTCATTATTAAGTCCATAGAAAGATGAGAGCATCTGAATGATACTGGACTTGATCTTATAGTGGGTGGCCTGAACAGCAAGAACCCTAATACATGAAGTAGACATATAAGTCGATGGGGTAAAATGTTCACTCAATGGGAGTCTTACAGGTCCATTCTCCTTTGCCATTTTATTTTTTTGAATTAAACGCAAAGTTCTCTCAATTTCAGGGTCCAAATTGGTCAAGTTGGGATGACAAGAACGACGTCCATGCATCAACTACCATCAACCATGAATATAAAATAAAATAAAAAGAAAGAGGAGCTAATACCCAGGCTGTGAAAAAGGGCTGATTGCGAATTCAACGAGTTGGATTGAAGATGGTGCACTCTTCTTTGCTCTACAAACTGAGCTATCTGCAAAACAAAATAAAACAACTTAGGCTAATCTAAATTTAAACTAAATAAAAAAATTTTAAAAAATTCTGAAATTAAAACTAAAACAAAATAAAACAAAACAATTAAATCAATCTTAGCAAATCGTGCTTCGGTTCCCAGGAAACAGCGTCAAAATTTGATTGTTGTCTTGAACGAATAAAAATAGACACTAACTAAGCTATGAGATAGTGGTAAGAAAGGGGTCGAACCCACAGAGAACTAGAAGGCTAAATCTACTAAGATTGGGGTGAATGTTGTTTAGAAAATCAAATTTGTAAAATCTAGAATTAAAATTAAAACTAAGTAAACCAATTAACAAGAACAAGAATTAATGAGAAGAAGCTATCCTTAGGTCTCGAATCAGTTTTGATATTATTACCAATTTCTTGTTCATACTTCGATTCATTGAAACTACAAATTCCAATGCAATCATAAAAATATAATCTCTGGATACCCTAAGCATAACCTATCATGTCAAGCACTATCATCCATCGCTTTCGCTTGGCATGCTTGGTTTAATTGGTTAAAGGGTATCGTCAGTGCATGCCACAGATCAACATAAAATACCATTGTTTGAATAGAATAATTGAATCAAAGAGACAAATATTCTAAACTAATTTAACTATTAAAATCATCCACAATGGGAAGGGGTCTTTAACATCAAACAATCAAGTATGACTTTCAACCAAAAATTAAATAACAATAACTCAAAACTTCATCTAAACCTAAAGATAGAAATGAGACCTAGCCACTCACGGTACTAATGAATTAAGGGCAGCAATGATGATGGTGGTGATGAACCTTGATGCAATGATGGTGTCCTATGTGCAATGTTGTCCAAGAAAATCCATCCACAAGAAGGCGCAATCCAAGAAGAAAGAAGAATTATGAGAACAAAAAAAGAAAAACCAACAAAGGGTGATGTATGTGAGGGGTGTGATATGGCAGCCTAAGTCCTAAAAAATGAGTGTAAAAAGTGTGACTAATGAGAAGGACTGAGAGGGATATATGGGGGAGAGAGAGGTGCGTGTGATAATAGAGGTGGAGTTTGATTGGGAGAGAAGACGGAGAGAATGTGTGTGGGTGATGGAGGGAACCGTGGGTAGATAGGGGAATTAGGGGAGAGAGAGAGAGAGCTAGATTAGGACAAAGGGGAGAAAGAGGGAAATGTGGGAGGTATTGTAAGGGAGAGGGATTTGGTGAGAGATGGACTCTGGAGAGAAATCGTGGGTAGGGGAGAGAATCGGTGGGAGATAGAGAAAGAATAGGAACCATGGGGGAAAGGAGAAGAAATAGGGAAAAAAGAAGGGGGGAATGCATGGGTGAGAGAGATTGTGTTAAATTAGGACAAAAAACACTTTTAAACTAATTTGGACAAGGAAAGAGAAGAAGATGAGAGAAAGTAGGAGAAGGGAGAGGAGGATGAGAGAAAGTAGGAGAGGGAGAAAAGAACGTGTGAAATAGGGAGAGAGGGAGAACCGTGGGGTTTTCTCTCTACTTAAATTTTCCCTTTTTTATTTATTTTTTATTTTTATATTCTCTTCTTCTCTTAGAAATTCCAACTTTGCCCTTGATCCTTTGCCCTTGCTTCTAAACTGAACCATCTTCGTCCATTTAGCATCAAACCTGTGCACATCTCTTGAAAACCTTAAAATCAAACATCATCCAAATATGTGGTCAAATTAATCATGAAAACCTAACTAAAATTAACAATTGAACATTAATTTCATGAATAATTATGACCCGATCACCTGGGGCTTTGGGGGTTTGTTTTGCATCTCTACGACTCTGCCAGTCTACCCCACAAAAACATCATTTTAACGGTAAGATAAGGGATTAGTGGAGATAACCATTTAAATTAGTGTTAGATTGAGGAAGAGGGCATTTGCATAACCAACGCACTTGTGTTGCTAAAATTCGAAAGCAAAGACTTATATCATATTATTGTTGTTGTCAATAACAATGGAGAACAAAGCAAGTGTGATGTCCAGTCTTCTTGTGAAATAGAAGTCTGGTGAGACTTATAGTGAGATTGTGGAAACAGGACTCACCAATGTGTATGTAGGTCATTTATTGGGAGGCAAGCCCATCTCAAGCCTTTTACTACCCCTAAACTTAGGGCTTCACTTCCGGACCTCATTGGCGACCTCATCAAGGAGATGATGACTCCTCCAATGAGGTCGTACGACCCTTCCATTGTCAACACACCTGCTATTTATAGATTTAAATGAAGCAGTTATGCATTTTGGTGAGAGCATTAAGGAGATCATCAGTGAGGAGTTTGGTGATGGCATTACGTCAGCTATAGACTTCTACTACTTCATGGACAAAATTAAAAGTGTTGATGGGAAGGATCGTGTTGTTGTGACATTTGATGGGAAGTATTTGCCACATTCCGAGATGTGGACCGAGGATATGGTGCCAAGGATAAGGTTGCAATAAAACTAATGGAACCCCCTCTTTTTGCCACCTACTAAAGCCATGCACTTCTTTGTTGTAGCTGCACTTGTTTGTTTGACCTCGGTCTTTTGATGAATGCAGCTCATTAGGAGGGAACTACTACCTTTACATTGTAATTACATGTTTGGTTTTGGCTTTTGTTCAATAAAAGACCATTTAAAAAAAAAAATTTCAAAACCCATGCATCAACATTGCAGCTCAAAAATGACAGCAAAAGTTAAAAATGGATGAGGGGAAGTGATAGAAAAACGACATCACAAGACACTTGAGGTCCCGAATAATCATGAACAGAGACACAAAACAATAAAGCTTCAAGACTTCAACATATCGCTAGCATTATACTACAAGAATAGAAAGCAAAAATAAGTAACAATGTGAAGAAATTTGAATGAGAGTAGATTAAATCAAAAGAAATGAGCAACTAAGAATACAAAAATTAAGTTTTGAACTTCTAATAAACTAGAATGAGTGGTTCGTCTGCTTACCTAAAGAGAAGAGTGACTTGCCAGAGACTTGCAGAGAACCCAAAGGGGGGAATCTTTTTTTCGAAGAAAAATCTATTCACCAATCACAAAAACACAGTCAAAGATGGATAGACGGAGACAGAGAGATTGGGGCGGTGGGGTGGCTTCCTGTACAGAGAGTTGTGGTTGGGTGGGGACTAGTAAATAAGGCAGAGAGAAAGAGAGAGATAGAGAGACAGAGAGAGGTGGCGGGGAGTTGCTTGAATCCTAAATAGAAGAGGAGAGAAGGGATAGCCAAGGAGCTCAGAAGCAAGAGGCAACAAAATTTTCTATGAGATTACCGGTGTTCGCACACAATCATATGCACACTCAGTCTCTCATAGGCACTTCCGAGTGTGCATACTCATTCCGTATTCCACACACTTTAATATATATAATGTAAAAATATGCACATCCACAACATAGGGTTTTACGAGGTTTGACAATTTGTCTACCAGAGTAGTGCCTGTAAAGGCTTCGTACCTACTTAATACACTACTTTTGGCTGCACCCACAATCGGGAACACCCACACCCAATTTTCTCAAATCGAAACTAAGATGGCACCCGTAGTGCAAGTATAATGTGTAGCACCCACTCTAGTGCTTAGCACCCACTAAGCACACAATACAAGAATACAATAAATTTTAGGCTTATATCAATGCTCTACAGTCAAAGCCCTGCCTACCATGTGCATTCACAATTAACTAGCATGCTTACAGTTCATCCACAACTAACCTAGCATGTATACAGATCATCCATGACTAACCTAGCATACATACATATCATCATACATGCATGTAATATAAATCCAAGGTTAGAGAATCTCACAACCAGTTGCCTAGAATGATTGAGAACTTACACTGACAAGTTTGGAGCTCACAACTTCTCTTCCCTTGCCTTCTTGCTCTTCAAAGCAACAACAAGCAAACCCTCACTTGCTTTCTTCTTTTTTCTCTTTGGTTTTGAGTCAATGCATCATCAACACACCTAAACCACCTCTTCTACCTTCTTTAATGGACTAAGAACAACTATCTTCAAGCATTCATGTTCATTCAAAGATCAAACAAAGGAGGTAAGCTTCTCTTGCCAAAACAACAAAGGAGGTATTTTTTCTTACTTACATGAGGAAGATCATGAAAAAACGAAGAGACAACAACTTGGATAGAGTCATTTGGACTTAGGGTTAGAAAGTTATGGCCATTTGAAGTTGGGCTAACCAGAACACTTGAAATGGAATCTTCGGTTGTGGCATAGGCCGCGCTGGTGGCATGCGCAATAGGGGCGCATTCTAGACTGTCAATTTCATACAAGAATTATCTTTAACATGGACCGTTAGATTATATAAAAGATTTTGAATCTAAACCGTAGATAGAGAATCAATTGAAGACACGATTTGACCAACTAACTTCGCTGATGTAGGCGCTGACAGTTGCGTCAGCCACCTTTTTGTTGTCTAACAATGATTGATTACTATTCATAAAGCTGATAAGCTTTTCAGCCATCGGATCGGAGCCAAATTTCATAGATCAACTGTAGCCCTTCATTTGGAATCTTTGGTGCTAGTATATGTATGCTCCACACACCAAAGCAACCCACTTTTTCTACTAGCACTCAAGGCCCTGGATTTATAAAATTGCACAAAACCCCTTGTAAGCTCAAATTAAATTCTAAAAACCATCATTCCTACCAAGAGTTACTTGGCCAATTTGGTTCGGATTTTTTCGACCAATTCCATGGAAACCTTTATAACTTTTTCATACGAACTCTGATTGAGCAGAAACAAAAAACGATGACACCATGACTTGACGCTCTACAAATTTTCAGAAGATTCAATTTTCCAACTCAGTCATAAAAAATGACCATAATGCCCCTAAACCTTTCTGATGTTGTAACATCCTCATACAAAATCGAAACGTGAAAAAATCAAAAGCGCTAAAAAAATTGGATTTTTCTCGTATCATTACATGGAGAAATTTTCTTCTAAAAAATTCATCTTCAATGTCAAAACTACCAAAATTTTCTTCTAAAAAATTCATCTTCAATGCCAAAACTACCCCGACTACCACAAAAGCAATTTTTTGACCGCAGATGTCGTAACTTCTTCATACAGTATCGGAATGTGACGAAATTAGAAGCGCTGGACTGGATAAATTACAATATATGTTTTTCATGAAGAAACCATTTTCCAAAAAACTCATTTTCACTGTAAAAAATGCCCCCGAGTGTAAATAGGCCAGATTTATCAGTTTTGACCCGAAAACCCACACCACCTACCATAGATGTATCAATCCACTCCATGCACACCATGCGGCTCTGTTATCTCATCGGTGACATTGAACATTGTCACATCATCATTTTTGGCCATATCATCATTGCCATATGGTCGGGTTGCCAACAAGGACAACTATAAAAGAACATTGGCCTATCGGGCCATGTGCCCGGTGTTTTCCCTATCAATCAGTCGATTTGACCTAGTTTTGTTTTGGTTTGGTTTTATTGATTTTGGCGTGAGAATGAATAAAACCAAAACATTAAAAAACAAGGATGCATTGGTTTCGGTTTGATTTTGATTTGGTTTTGGTTTTGGTTTTTTATCGATCATTTCTTTTATCGGGTTGGTTTTGATTTGGTCTAGGTTTTGCTTTGATTTACCATGTAAATGTGTTCACAAATTTGGAAAAAAAAAATATGTATTTTTATGAATTTTGGGTTGGTGCAATTCCTTATCAGATTATATAGTTTCAATTTGATTTTTTAAGTTCAGTTGATTTTTCAGTGGTCTGAATTGATTTCGATCTCATAGAATCTCAACCCAAAACATGATCCAATAAGCTCATATTAGTTTCAATTCGATTCAATTTTGGTCAGCTTCAATCAATTTCAGTGATTCGTGCTAGTTTTTGACACTCCTACTTTTCCCATGTTCTTTTAGTGATTTTAAGCCACATCTTTTTGGTACTTCTAAACCTTAGAAGAGAGTTAAATGTAACACTTAAAAAAGAAGAAGTTTGAAGAGAAAGCTAAAATTCACAAAAAGCCACGTAAATTTTCTTTTCATCATAAAACCATGTTATCTTCTCATGTGAAAAACGATAAAGTCCAAAATGGGTTAATGAGATAGAAAATCCGATACCCCTATCAATATTGTTATAAATTTTTAACTCAGAACAAGCACAAGAAGTGGTTGAACTGTTAATTTAAAAGCCGTGTAAAATAAAAAAAATTGTACCTCTATTCTAATGGAATTTAGTTAACGCTAATAAGCAATTTTATAATACAAACCGATCATGTTTGTTACATTACTATTTGGCCGGTGACAATGACAATGTTTACACTGTTTGCTCACAAGTTTCACGCAAATACGTACACAGGAGAGCATATGCTTAGTAGCGCTACTAGATAGTGAAGAGTAACATTGAATCATACTTTCATGCTCCTAAGACTTTTTTTTTTTTGGGTAAAGACAAGGCTTTAAGATAGTGACAAGTAGAATTGAATCAGTCTTTTACTTTTCTTTCCAAGCTGAAAGTTATCTACGATATTTTAGGGGACCCAGTCAGTCACAAATGGATCCGACTCCTCTCTTGAGCGTTGATCGCCCATGTTGACCTATAGTTACCTGGGTGATCGACAAATGTCCAAGCATTGATCCAACGGCTCTCAGCATAGCTTCCCTATTCTTGTCGGTAGAAACACAACCGTTGGACTAGCACTTGGACTGTCACACCCCGTTCACACAGAACCGGACCGGTGACAGGGTTAACTCCGGTTAACCCAAACCTATCAGGATCATCTGATACAGTATCCAACCACAGCATACACAAAAATAAGATAATGTTCAACAGTTCAGCGAAAGACTTAATTTACTTGTAAATATCCCCAATATACTTAATACCTAAATTGTAGTATATAGATAAATACATGTGGGCCCGCAGGCATGATATTTACAAAAAAAGAATAACAATTCTCATATCAAGTATACAAATGGATCATCAAAAGAATAAAAAAGTAACCTTGTATGGAGTCACTACTGTGGTCCCACAGCACAACCCTCACACGTGCAATCCGTGCAGTGCTCATAGTCCTCGGGGACCCACCAATCCTCTTCGGAGAATTCAACTGTGGGGCCCGACCCTTGATCCCCAGGCTGGTGACCTGCAAAATCATCTAAAAAAGGTGTACACGTGGGATGAACTCACTAGCTCAGTAAGTGAAAAGGAGGATCATACAACAATCACAACCATATGCACTATATGCTATGCAATTCATTTTTCATCACATCCACCTAAACAACATTACTAAGTCTTTGGTTTAGTGCTACTACAACCACACTGCGCGTATACTCCGGGTACGAGCCGCGAACTCCATCCCGCGATACTCCCATAGGACTGTTGGAGAAGGCCTACCGTGAGTACTCGAAAAAGTAAAGCATGCCGACCACCGGCTCTCAACATGAAAGTAAATGATAGAAAATAAAGGTGTTGACTCCAACAATTTAAAAGCAGTACGATTGACCCTCTTGAATATACCACCAAGGTTGCCGACTGTCTTAATAACCAGTCGGACGTATGTCTAACAGCCACAGTGACCCGACAACCACATCCACTGCTTCCCCCCAAATGGTAACCCAACACCTCAACCCCTATTGGGAAGGGTCATAGCACGGAAAGATGATAATCTTAAACCGCATGCTCCTATATGACATAGTACGATTGCATAGTACCACCATGTCCCATTCCACGGGCCACCAATGCACTTGTTTCCAAGCCGACTACGACATCTAGTCTATTAATGCATTATGCACAATGATGTCATCATTCATCACATAATCACATCGTCATTTGACATTGAGAAAATAAACACAACACATATGTCATAATAATATGAAGATGGCTAAACTACATATAATTTGCATGATGACATGACTAGTCTAAATACAATTTAATGAATGCCAAACAAGCCTTAAAATAAGGTCAAACATCCCCTCCCCACTTACCTGTTATGTACAAAGACTCACGCCCGGTACGGATAAGATCTGGTGCGAGAAGCGTAAGTTTTGGTGAACCTATCATAAGTGAATGGGGTTAGCATTTCACCACTTTGGGGTCAAAACTAACAAGATTTGATGACAAAATCATGTTTAGAATCCTAAAATAAGGTCGTACGTCTGTTTTGGGGCCATTCGGACGTAAAAATCACATTGGGAGCCTCTCTGGTGGGTCGGACAGCCCACCGGTCTTCACAGGTGGGCGGGTCGGCCCACTGGTCCTGACCCACCGGTCATGTGGAGGCTGAGGGTTAGCTAGGACCGGCGGGCAGGCCCGCCGGTTGGCCCCGAGGGCCTGCCCTCTCAGGCGGGTGCCCTTAGGCGGGCCGTTTGGCCCACCGATCTTGGCCCACCGGTCTCGATGAAAAAATACCATTTTCCCTGAAACCTTCCCCAACCTTTGGGGAAACAAATGGGGTTTTTTCAAATCCATCTTCCACACATTCAAGGTCGCATAAGATGATTCTAACCTAGATCCAGGTTAGATTTAAAAAATAGAAGCTATCTTACCTTCTTTGCTCAAGAACTCTTTCAAAAACCCCAAAATCACTTCAAATCACCAATGCTTCTCCAACCTTGTAAACACTTCTTCAAATCCTTCAAAATCAACACATAGACCATTTATTAAACCTTAGATTCATCATCTCAAGGGGGATTTACAAGACCTAAAAAAAACTACCCAATCAAGGGTTTTACTTGGGTATGGTGAAAGTTTAAAGAATATAGCCTTCGCTCACCTCTAAAAGTAGATCTCGTGTTGGAGATCACTCTTCCGGCGTCGGAATGAAAAGATCAAACCTTGGCACCGCTTAAATCCATTTCTTCTTCCTCTTCCTTTCCCTTTCTTCTTCTTCGTTCTCTTTTCTTCCTTCTCTTCTCTCTCCTCTTAAATCTTCTCACCAACTTTCCGTGTAATAAATGAGATATGGAAAAAACACAATTAAGGCTATTTATACTTTCTTAAAATCATTAGTAGCACATGGGTGTGTTACTCAGGTGGGCGGATGCGCCCACTTGTGACCACCCACCTGAGGGACGAAAATTGGCCAACAAGTGGGATTTTGGTGGAATTCGACTCTCGGTATGAATCTCACTCTCGGCACAAGATATATTATACGTATGCGCTTTAGGATATGGCTACATACCAGCTTTATCCGTACATGGCCTTATGATATGTGCATGTACACGGCTTGGGTACACTAGTTTCCTCTGGCACTGACTCGGACTTGTCTGGCCAACCGGTGTTCAAAGTCACCCTTGCCATCATGGTCCATAAGGAACCCGCCTTAACCCTCTCCAGTTCGGGTCCTGCATGGTTAATCCGGGTCAACCATGTAATTAGAGCTGGTTTAAAAAGTAGGGTATTACATGGACACATGTCGATTGCCCAAATAGCTATGGGCAAGACTTGGGTGATCAGCGCTCAAGAGAGAATCCCGATCTACTGTAATTGTGGCCTTGATAATCACCCGAAGTCATCCAAACAACTCTCTCTCTCTCTCTCTCTCCATGAGATGTTAGGCGGGGTAGGGTTGGCCTTTTCACGTTCTCTTTACATGTGCGTTTGATTATTTGGGGTGGGAATACCCTATAACGCTTTTAGTGGGGGGAGATGGATGATCCTCATCTTCTTCATCTCTAGCCATTGACGTGTGGGGGACAAATGCACAACCACAATTGAGGAAAAAATCCAAGCAAACAATCACACAACACAAGGAATTTAACATGGTTCGACAAAATTGCCTACATCCACCCAAGTGAACATTGAATTTTCCCTATACGTGAAAAACTCTCTATACCACTCTCTACCTTACAAAGTGATTCTCCTTTGCTTGTTACTAGGGTTTTCACCACAAAGATAATATATATGGAACCCGAAACCCCACACAATTACAATTATACTCTTTATTAAGGGTGTCAATTTGAAACCGAAACCGAATATCGAATCCAAAACCAAGCCAAATTAATTGAACCGAATTAATTTGGTTCCATATCGGTTCTAATTTTGATATTTTAATTCGATCCGACTCGGTTCTGATTTCAGCTTAGGAACCATCGGTTCCAACCGAAATCCAATCGAACCACCTATTAAAGATAGAAAATGCAAGAATCAATTAAATGCTCCAATTAAACAGTAAATAGTAAATACCAAAAGTCAAGAGTTGAGAACTGTGAGGTAATCAATTACCCCAAAATGGCACTAACCCACTTCTCTGTTTTTTATTTTTTATTGTTTGGTTAAAACCCGCTAACTTCTCTCCATCTCTCTCCTCCCATCTTTGACCGTTTCAAACGGTTCTCCCAAACCCGAATTGTAACCAGATTATAGAACCGATTTTGAGCCAAATCCAAACCCAAACTGAGCACGTTCCGATTGAGTATCAAATTGCAAAACCGACTCGGTTCTTGGTTCGATTTCAGTTTGCACAATTGCTCATATGAACCGAACCAAAATCGAGCCAAAAAATGGAAACTGAACTGATTGACAAGTTTAATCTTTATACATGTAATGGATCCCAAACCAACCCAATTACAAATATATAAAAATTATAATTATATGGACCATTAGTTATAGAACACAAGATATACCTAACCCCATCAATCTCCACATTGGTTTGAATTCTTTAAGCCATCCTAAAGAAGATTGGTATTGATATTGTTTCTGCAAACTCTACCATTGTCTCTGTCAATCCATCATACCGTACATGTAATACCTCGCTTCTTAAACCCGGTCTGATTTCGCGATTGAACCGGTTTAACCATGCAGGAACCGAGCCAGAGGATATTAGAGCGGGTTCCTTATGGGCTATGATGGCACGAGTGACCTTAAACACCGGCTGGCCCGACAAGTCCGAGCCAGTGCCAGAAGAGACGGGAGTGCCCAAACCGTGTACGTGCACCTACCATAAGGCTATGTATGGATAAAACAGGTATTATATCCGTATTTTAAGGTATATACGTATGCTACATCATATGCCTGGGGTGGGGTTCGCGCCGAGGTCCGAACCCGGTCAAAATCCCAAGTCTTGGCTCTCAGGTGGGTAGGACAGGTGGGTGCACCCACCTGAGTGACCCATCCAAGAGCACTATTCACTTAATTAGGAATAGTATATAAGGCTTTATGATTTCTTTTCATTCC
>NC_056565.1:31000222-31009710 GCF_013358625.1 Macadamia integrifolia | reverse complement strand
TCCACTCATTGATGTGCATATATGCTATGTTTACTTTTCAAATGCAAATTGAATGTGATGTTATATGTTGAATGTGCACATCATGTTGCATAATGCCTTGATAGACTAGATGCCGTGGTCGGCTTGGAAACGAATGCATTGGTGGCCCGTGGTATGGGACACGGTGGCACTATGCAGTCGTACTGCATATAGGAGCATGCGGTATTAGGATCTCACCATCCCGTGCTACGACCCTTCCCAACAGGGGTTAAGGTGTTGGGTTGCCATTTGGGGGGAAGCAGGGGTCGCGGTTGTCGGACACTGTGGCGGTTAGGCATTACGCCCGGTGAGTCATGTAGGACAGTCGGCAACCCCGGTGGTACATTCAAGAGGGCCAATCGTACTGCTTTTAAATTGTTGGAGTCAGCACCTTTATTTCAGTTATTTACATTTCTGTTGAGAGCCGGTGGACGGCATTGTCTTTACTTTTCCGAGTACTCACGGTGGGCCTTCTCCAACAGCCCTATGGGCGTATCGCGGGAGGGAGTTCGTGGCTCGTACCCGGAGTATACGCGCACTGTGGTTGTAGTAGCACTTAAACCAAAGACTTAGTAATGTTGCTTAGGTGGATGTGAATTAAAATGTATAGCATGGCATGTAGTGCATATGATGTGTTGTGATGTGTGGACTGTTGTGTGTGGTCCACCTTTCTACTTACTGAGCTAGTGAGCTCATCCCACGTGTACACCCCTTTTTAGATGATTTTGCAGGTCAAACATCTGAGGAGCATGGGGTGGGTCCCACAGTCGAGTTTCCTGAAGAGGACTGGTGGACCCCTGAGGAGTTTGAGCACGGCGCTGACTGCGTGTGCGAGAGCTGTGCTGCAGGACAGCAGTTCTGAGGCCGAGCTGAGCTCCACCCTGGAGGCCGTGCTGATCTCCACTTCTGAGGCCGAGCTGAGCTCTTCTATGTGATGCCGAGCTGGGCACAACCCTTGATGCCGAGCTGAGCTCCAGCCTTGATACCGAGCCGAGCTGTGCACTCTGATGATTTTAATGATTTACTGTATATACTTGATATTTGAATTTTATTCTTTTTGTGTATATATCATGCCTTCGGGCCCAAATGTATATAATTATTGTATCACCATTTGGGTATCAAGTATATGGGAGTTATTCACAGGTAAAACTTAGTCTTCCGCTGATCTGATGAACTTATGTTAGTGTGTGTATGCTGTGGTGGAATACAGTATCTGATGATTCTGGCAAGTTTGGGTTAACCGGTGTTAACTCGGTCACCACTCCGGTTCAGGGTGAACGGGGTGTGACATTATGTGACTCTGATGGGATTGCCCCTAAGTCATGTATTTCTTAAGGAGGAAGGACATCTTCAATCCGAAACCCACTTAGGAAAGCAATTATTTACGACAAGAATATAATGGAGGAACATTCCTTTTCAAGACCACAAACAAGTTCTCTAGTTAGCTTGTGGCGCTCCTAGCTTCTTCATCTATTTTCTACATGATGCTGAGTATGCAGTGGATGCAATAGGACCGATAAGGCTTCCTTGACAGTATCTATATACGTAAGGTACATGATCCTTTTGATATACCCATAGGTACGAGATCAAGAGGATGACTTCTTGCCCATTACTAGTGACTGCACACGAGGTTAAGCAATTGGTCACGGGGTGGTGAAACTATGAGTGATTGTGTGCAAAAGTGTAAGGCGAGAATACCATTATCCGATCTCAGAATGTCATAAAGTGCACAGTGCTCCCCAAGGGCATTGGTACAATTATGAACATCCTTGTCGTTTAATAATACCCCACACCCTTGTACAGGATGCGGGTATCATTTGCTCTCAGAGTACTCTCCATAACATACGCTGACCACCCTGAGGGTGCGGGCATGACAGGGAGTCCCTCGCCAAATGATTTCACTCCGAGCACAATGCATGATGCGGTTAGAGAATACCATTACAAATATAGGGTTAGCCAAACACGTTTTCAAACAAATGTGGTGAAAAATGTTCTTGCATTTAAAGGTAGCATCTAGTGTCAGAAGTTTGACATTTATCCCCAGTGGAGTCACCACTATGACAGTAATGGCCGGAGATGATGAGATGTCTCTCTTCCCTTAGGGGGAAAAGGACTTGCATCCCGTCCTCTCTCCTCTCTTTCTCTTTTATGTGAGGGAGGGATGTGCATCGGTGTTCTTATCCTATGGGCACCACACCACCGTATCGCCACTTGGAGATACGTGGGGGCTTATGTCACAAGAGTGTAAAATTCATCATTTGAGATAGGGGTTTGACGATGGTCCAATACGGGGATTGGGATCATACAAATGGGGGTTTGGAGTCACCACCCAGGGTTATGGATTAGGACACTAGAGTGGGCCCAATTCCTGAGAAAAGGACCCAAATTTTGGTCTGGTCTAGAGATTTAGGGTAAGTGTCAGGTTATAGAATTGGGAAGGTGTTAGGCACCCAATCTATCCGGTTCAACTGATCTTCCTACTAGATGTTTAAGAACGAACATTTTTCATAATTATTACTATTCCACATGCATGGCTAAATTATCACATATATTGATTGAATTTAAACTACTATATACACTAAAATAAAGTCTATATAACGCCTATATGATGACAAGTTGGTTGAGAAATTGTACTTGAACTTAACCCTTGTTTCGGGTCTAGAATGGTGACCCCTTGATTAGTACCAACTCGGACTGTCTTTCAGATTCTCCTGGCTCTGGAGAAAATGGTCTTGATCTCCAACTTTCTTTCTTGAGAGACGTTGATTGTGATGCTATTCGGATAGGGTTCCAGCTAGGAACGGTTACTTTTAGATTTGGATTCGGACAGAGATTTGGCTAGGAAAGGCTATTTTTGGATTTGGATTCGGACAGAGCTTTGGCTAGGGAAGGCTATTTTCGGGCTTAGGATGAGGTGGCACTTTGGTAGAGCTTCCGCTGGAAATGGCTATTTCTAAAAGAGATTCCAGGGGTACTCGGATAGGGCTTCCACTAGGAAAGACTATTTTTGGAAAGAATGGATTGACCTAAAAATGGATTGAAGATCCTCAAAGCCCTGAAGAACACTTTAAAGATCCGAACAAAACTCCGGATCTTGACAAAGATCTCTTTGTAGACCCAAAGAACCTCAAGGGGGGTTTCTATTTTTGGTAAAAACCAAGAACACACAAAGGGGGGAGGCTAAGAACATACTATTTTTGGCAAAATTTGGATTGGGCTAAAGATTTGGATTGAAGATCTTCAAAGTCCCGAAGAACACTTTGAAGATCCGAACAAGATTTCAGATCTTGACGAAAATCGCTCCGAAGACCCTAAGAAAGTCAAAATGGGGAGGGGAGAAGGAGAGAGGGTTTCACTACTATGGAGTGAGATGGGGTTGTTTGGTGTGTAAAATCCAAAGGATGGGGTATTTTTAGGATTTTTGGGCCAATGGGGAGGAGGGAGAATTTTTAACCAACGGACAAAAGAGGGTTTTTGGACTAAAGTGGGTGAAGAGGGCTTTTTCCAATGGGTAAAAGGGGTTCTTGGACTAAAATGGGTGAAGAGGGCTTTTATCCAATAGGTAAAAGGGGTTTTTTGGGAGAGAGAATTCTTAGCCAAAAAGTGGGTTTTTGTTCTCAAGTGGGTGAAGAGGAAATCTCTTCACCCACTGGGCCAGTGGAATGGCTATGTGGGCAATGGCATTGGTGTGCGGCACATGGCATATGGGGCCATATGGGTGTATGACACATGGCGCACGAGGTAGCACTCGCATGGGCACTGGCAGCAACAGGTAGGGCTGGCTAGGCAGCAGGCAGGGGATAGGCAGTAACTGTGCATGGGCTGGGCAGCAGTAGGTGTAGGCTGCAGTAGGTAGGGGCACGGGCGGCAGCCAGCGAGGGCACTGGCAGCAGCCTATGGGCTTACGGGCTGCAGCCAACGGGCTCACTGGCAGCATTGTGCGGGGGCACACGAGTGGGCAGAGTTGGCTCGACAGCAGGCATGGGCTGACTGGGTAGCAGGCATGGGCTGACTGGGTAGCAGGCATGCGCTAGGCAGCAGCTAGCGCGTAGCATGCATGTGGACTGGCCTGCTGGCCAGCACACGTAGCATGTGTGTGAGCTGGCCTGCTGGCCAGCATGAGTAGCATGCATGCAGGCTGGCATGCTGGCCAGTATGCGTGCGGGCTGGCATGCTGGCCGGTGCACGTGCGATCACAGATTTTTTCAATGATGATCAGAAGAGATCCGATGGTCCAATTTTGACGTGTCATATATCATCGAAATTATTTTTTCGAGCAGTATCCATCTGTATAATCATCTTGACCAGATTCCTTCATATATGAAAAGTTAAAATTAGACCCTCTTCTTTCCCGCATGGGTTTTCTAGGGTTTTTAAGTAGTGGATGAATTTGAGGTATTTGGATAGGTAGGGGGTTTTTCAAGTTTCCAACAAACTTGCCAGTGTGTGCGGCATACGTATAGGAAAATATAATTTTCTGAGGATGATTATAGGAGATCTGACAGTCCAAATCTGAAGTAACATATATCATCAAAATCGTATTTCTGAGTACTATCCATCTATGCGGTCATCTTGATCGGATTCCTTTGTATATGAAAAGTCAAAATTAGACCCTCTTCCTTCCCGTGCGAGTTTTTCAGGTCTTCAGGTATGTTGGGAATGTTTCTGGGTTTTCTCAGTCAATCATCATCTCTGTTGATTGGAAGTCAGAATTCGCGTCTAAGATCCACATTTCATTATATTCGGAGGAGGATGAAAAAATTTGGTGTCTACATGTACCGCATATGTTGCCCCCACTATATGTGAGAGGTGTACTAGATCTATCTCGATTGGCACCTTGCACATTGGTGAGAGACTTTAAGACTGCTTTGCAGTGTGTGGGGGAAGCCATTAACAATCCCCAAATCGAGATATTAGCTTGGGACTTCTTGAGCTAAGCCAAGACTGGATTTTCCTGTTCGTTCTTCAAGCCACTTGTTCCTGCCCCACTAATTCTTAATTGTTCTACAGCTAGGGCCTTGCCCTTGTAGTCTTTTCCACTCTGGGTTTCCATCACATTGGAAGGTTTCTTCACGATGATCTCTATGGGATAAAAATCTTCATCATCACTATTTGTTATAGTAATTATCCCTACCATGGGATCATCTTCTTCCTCAACTTCCTCTTCACTACTTGGGGTAGGAGGTTGAGGTCCTCCACAAATGTCCACAGCCCTAGCTCGTACCTTCTTAACTGCATTGAAAAGTCATGCAACTATTGTATCTATCTTTTCTGCAAGTGTGGAATGTTCCCCTGTTTTCTCAAGGATTATCAATTGCTCGATGTAGCATTATTCACCGATGGCCACTTCACCTAACATTTGGTCAATTCCATCAGCCTTGAGTTTTACTGAACCAAACGATTATAAACATAAGCCATGTGTTCTGTTATAGGATTTGCTTCACCTTCAACAATGATCTCATAGCCTTCACTATCCTCTAAATCTAATGTCGGATCTTCCCCTTCCATGTGAATTGTGAGTGCCTATTGAATAGCATCTCTGGGATCAATCATTGGGTCATCTTCGCCAATTGCATACACAGAATATCCTCCTGGATCCCTGGGTGAGTAGTACCCTAATTCATCATCATCATCATTGTGCCAAGGCCCTTGGTAGTCATCCCAATCTGGCTACTCATCATCACCTTGAGAATCAGAATCATCTCCATCATTCTTATCCTCACTTTCGTCTTCATAGTCATCATCATCATTCTCTTCCCTGATTTTTTCCTCACTTGGTTCTTCATCAAATTCCTCTTAACCATCAAATTCTCTGGTATCCAAATGTTCGTACTATTCATAGCATATGGATCAGAAAATTTCCATAGGGCCGGACTTGGTCTCATTGGCTCGAAGACAGATTAGGCCAGACTCATGATCTTCTGTGTCACTCCCTATGTGGATTAGGGAGTTGTGCTCTTTAATTCATTCTCCCACCGACAATGCTATCACTGCTCTAAGGAGGCCATCTGTGACTTCTTCAATTACCTCTAGATTATCCTCTGAAGATATAGTGGGTTGAATTAGAGAAGTGGGATCACCATCATGGCCTTCTCCTAAAGCATTCACTGATCCGGTTGATGAGGTCATATTTGGGGAGTCTGGTAGTGCGAGCATATCCTTCCAATTGTACCTATTCATCCATCCTTCCTTTGGGGGCTATACCGATCCTTAAGAATGGAATTTGTATGAGGGTGATGAGGGATATGAGGCGGGGTGGTATGAAGGTGATGTGATGTGAGAGGTAGGGTATGAAGATTGGGGGTGATAAGATGAGGAAGCTCATTTTCCTTGATGATGTGGTGAAGGTTGATGATATGGTGGAGATTGGTAATATAGTGGAGGTTGGTAATATGATGGAGGTTGATAATATGGTAAAGGTTGGAGATATGTTGGAGGTTGGAGATGTGATGCGGTGGATTCTTCTGTTGATGAGGAAGGATGAATGGCTTTCTCGTAAGCCCTAGCTTTTTTACTCATGGCTCTCCTGTTGGCACAGGCTTTCATGTGATTCTTCTAAGCCCGGGGTTCAATACGTTGAGTAGGAACACTCTTTGTGGCTTCTTCATCTAAATTGTTCACGTGGTCATAAAACATGGGATGACAAAAGTTCTTATCCATCTGATACATGTGGACAGCCCTTCGGAAGAAGTCGCACTCCTTTTAACAAGCATCCTTAACGAATCTACGGATGTGCCCTACCAATTCTGGAGGAAGGGACAACCTTTGCACAAGCTGGAATTTCTCTTGCTATTCAACATGCCTCTCTTCTTGGTATTTCTTGGGATCCCTAATAAAATGGGTTAGATCATATAACTTAGGATTTCAATTTTGCCAATCACTCATTGTTGCCAACATGTTGATGGTTCCATGATCTGGGAGAGGGTTAGTGACATTAGAAGATTGCTTCACCTTGACTTCAATGGTCCTGTTGTCTACTAAGTCTTGGATTGCATATTGGAGACCTATGCATCTTTCAGTGTTGTGCCCTTTTTGAGTATGATAAGCACAATATTCATGATCTTTGTACTAAGCTGGGGGGGAGCGTTGTTGATTACTCTTGGAGCCACTATTCCTAGCAATCTTTATTTCTTTAATTTTTCATACACTGCTATCACGGGCATTCCTAAATCAGTAAACTGCCTTCTTGGACGAGGAGCCTTCTGGGAGGATACATCTATTTGTATCACGAATGGTTGTGAAGAGGTGACAGGTGAGACTGACTGTTGAACCGCACCTACCATATTGGTCTTGGGACTCTTTCCCCATCCAACTCTGGTGTTCTTACCTGCATCTTGGGAGGATCCTTGATATTGAGCTTGCCTTAAGATTCTGTTTTCCACACATGTACCAGTGGCTATCAAGGCATCAAAAGTTTACAGATGTTGATAGTAAAGGACATCATAATAAGGCTTTGACAAGTTTTCAATCAACATTTCTACTTGCACTGCTTCTAAAGGCCGATCTACCATCTTGGCGGCCTTATCCCTAAACCTCATCAAGAAGGCGGTGAATCCTTTTCTAGGCGATTGTCTCAATGTCTCAAGCTCCTGACGTTTCACATCTACTTTGGTGTTGTATGAGTATTGCTTGGTGAAGGCTTTCACCACTATTGTCCTATTTTAGGTTTGGGAAGACTCCAGCCGGGTGAGCCACCTTAGTGCTGCTCCTAATAGGGTTAACATAAATGGTTGTCCATCTGGTTATCTGCAAGTTGCCATAACTTGGCAATGCTAAGGAAGACTTTGAGATGAGCCTTGGGGTCCCCTGACCCATCAAACCTATCGGTCTGCCATTTAAACTTCTCAGGAATCTTTATCCCAGAAAAGAAATTCATCTCATCAGAATCCACTGCTTGGCTTTTTGAACTCTTTCCCGTTCGGAGTATATTTTCCAACTTCTCCAATTGTTCCCTAAATTTTCTTTCTCTCTCCATCTCTGGAGGTTCCATTCGGACATGCGCTGCAAACTCTTCTTCCTCATCTTTAATTACTACCCTAGGAGGAGGGACCCCAGAATAGGCCCCCCGTTGACCATTTGGGAGAGTAGGTGAAACTTCTCTCTGGTCGGTTGGCCTGACTTGCTCTGGTTCTCTTAAGTTAACTCGAAAAGAATTCCCGCGATGACCCATGGGTCCATTCTGATCTAACTCTCCTGTAGCTTGTGCTGGTTCAGTCTTGGGAGGGTTCTGGAGTGCATGCAGTATCCTCTCTTGACCTCGGCCATTTCCATCTGTAAGGTCTCTACGGGGTGGACCCATGCTTCCCTGGGTGATTCAGAATCATGTGGATCCATGTGAATTGGGTTGTAATCATTTAGTCGTAGACAATCTCGAAGAGACAACGGAGGTGATATGGGACTTAATCGAATCAACCGGTTACCCTGACGTGTCTAAATGGACCACAGAGAATACTTGAGATGTGGAATTGTGCCTGAACCAAAAGTGGATTATTTTAGGGTCTTGTATTCCTAACCTCTCATTCACATATTCACTAGATTGACAACTAATGATCCATCCAAAGTTAGTCTGTTTGATGATAGGGAGTGGGTAGGGGTCGATGCCCCTATTCTACTCAATGTCATACGCGGGAGGTACACATAAATGGCTTGACTAGAATATTCCTATTAATACAATCTTTACCGATAAATTCATACTTTCCTTAATCTTATCCCACTAGGTGACGTTCCTCCTAGTTTCCTCAGGTCTTTTAGATAATTCGGCATTTCGCGGGACTTTGACAAAAATTAGCCCAAATCACGTATGCCAAATCATCCATATTTAAATTTTAAGGAGGAAGGACCCCTTTTATCCGAAACCCACTTAGGAGAGCATTTCTTTATGACTAGAATATATCATAGGAAAATTCCTTTTCAATACCGTAAATAAATTCTACAAATCAGCTTGTGGCATTCCTAGCGTTCTTCATCTATTTCCTATATGATTCGAGTATGCGATGGATGCAATAGGACCAGCAAGACTTCCTTGACAGGATCTATATATGCAAGGTACGTGATCCTTTGATATACCTGTGGGTACGAGATCAAGGGGGTGACTTCTTTGCCTATTACTCATGACTACACATGAGGATAAGCAACTGGCCACTAGGTGGTGGAATCGTGAGCGATTGTGTGCAAAAGTGTAATGTTAGAATATCATTATCCAATCTCAGAATGTCATAAAGTGCACGGACATCCTTGAGGGTGTTGGCACAATTATAAACATCCTCGCTATTTAACAATACTCCACACCCTTGTACAGGAAGCAGCTATCATTTGCTCTCAGAGTACTCTCCATGACATACACTGACCTCCCCAAGGGTGTGGGCATGACAAGGAGTCCCTCGCCAAATGATTTCACTTCGAGTAGAAAATACAAATACAAACATAAGGTTAGCCAAACATGTTTTCAAATAGATGTGGTGGAAAATATT
>NC_056565.1:30993354-30999653 GCF_013358625.1 Macadamia integrifolia | reverse complement strand
AAGAAAAGAAAAACATAAAGCTATATATATAATTCCTAATTAAGTGAATAGTGCATATGGATGGGTCACTCAGGTGGGTGGGTGCACCCACCTGTCCGCCCACCTGAGGGCCAAAACTTGGGATTTTGACAGGGTTCGGGCCTCGGCACGAACCCCACCCCAGGGATACAATGTAGCATACGTATATAACCTTAAAATACGAATATAATACCTGTTCTATCCGTACATAGCCTTATGGTAGGTGCATGTACACGGCTTGGGCACTCCCGTCTCTTCTGGCACTGGCTCGGACTTGTCGGGCCAGCCGGTGTTTAAGGTCACTCGTGCCATCATAGCCCATAAGGAACCCGCTCTAACTCCCTCTGGTTCGGTTCCTGCATGATTAAACCGGTTCAACCGTGAAATCAGACCGGGTTTAAGAAGCGGGGTATTACAATTTCCATCTGCAAGGTCTTTAGTGGGTGGACCTATGCTTCCCTGGGTGATTCAGAATCGTGTGGATCCATGTGAACTGGGTTGTAATCACTTAGCTATAGACAATCTCGAAGAGACGATGGAGGTGATATGGGACTTAATCGAGTCAACTGGTCACCCTGACGTGTCTAAATGGACCACGGAGAATACTTACAGTGTGAAATTGTGCCAGAACCAAAAGTGGCTTATTTTAGGATCTTGTATTCTCAACCTCTTATTCACACATTCACTAGATTGACAACTAATGATCCATCCAAAGTTAGTCTGTTTGATGATAGGGAGTGGGTAGGGGTCGATGCCCCTAGTCTACTCAATATCATAAGCGGGAGGTACACATAAATGGCTTGACCAGAATATTCCTACTAATACAATCTTTACCGATAAAGTCATACTTTCCTTAATCTTATCCCACTAGGTGACGTTCCTCCTAGTTTCCTCAGGTCTTTTAGATAATTCGGCATTTTACGGGACTTTGACAAAAATCAGCCCGGATCACGTATGTCAAATCATCCATATTTAAATTTTAAGGAGGAATGACCCCTTTTATCCGAAACCCACTTAGGAGAGCATTTCTTTATGACTAGAATATAGCATAGGAAAATTCATTTTCAAGATCGCAAACAAATTCTACAAAATCAACTTGTGGCGTTCCTAACGTTCTCCATCTATTTCCTATATGATGCGAGTATGCGATGGATGCAATAGGACCAACAAGGCTTCCTTGACAAGATCTATATATGCAAGGTACGTGATCCTTTGATATACCCGTGGGTACGAGATCCATGGGGTGACTTTCTTGCCCATTACTCGTGACTACACATAAGGATAAGCAACTAGCCACTGGGTGGTGGAATCGTGAGCGATTGTGTGTTAAAGTGTAATGCTGGAATATCATTATCCAATCTCAGAATGTCATATCGTGCACGGACATCCTCGAGGGTATTGGCATAATTATAAACATCCTTGCTATTTAACAATACTCCACACCCTTGTACAGGAAGGTGCTATCAATTGTTCTTAGAGTATTCTCTATGACATACACTGACCTCTCCGAGGGTGTGGGCATGACAGGGAGTCCCTCGCCAAATGATTTCACTTCGAGTAGCGAATACAAATACAAACATAGGATTAGCCAAGCATGTTTTCAAACAGATGTGGTGGAAAATGTTCTTGCATTTAATGGTAGCATCTAGTGTCGGAAGCTTGACATTTATCCCTAGTGGAGTTGCCACTGTGAGGGTAGCAGCCGGAGAAGATGTTGGCGTTCCTCCCTTTTGTGGGGGGAGGAAAAGGGCTTACGTCCATTCTGCCCTCTCTCCTCTCTTTCTCTTTCATGAGGGAGGTGTGTGTCGTGTATGCTTACCTTGTGGGCCCCGCACCACCATATCACCACTCGAAGATACATAGAGGCCTATTTTGTAAGTGTAAAGTTCATCTTTTGAGACAGAGATTTGATGATGGTCCAATATGGGGATCAAAATCATGTAAAAGGGTTTGGAGTCACCACCTAGGATTATGGGACAAGGACCCAGGGGTGGGGCCCATTCCTAAGAAGAGGATCCGAAAGTTGGTCTAGTCCAGAGATTTAGGGTAACTGTCAGGTTGTAGAGTTGGGAAGGTGTTAGGCACCCAATCTACCTGGTTCGACTGGTCTTCTTACTAAATGCTTAAGAACAAACATTTTCCATGATTATTTCTATTATGCATGCATGGCTAAGTTATCATTCACATGTACAATTGAATTTAAATAACTATATACACTAACACAAAGTCAATATAGAGTCTACATGATGAAAATTCGGTTGAGAAAGTGTACCTAAACTTAACCCCTATTTTGGGTCAAGGGGGTGGACCCCGGATCGGCACTGGCTCCGACTGTCTTTTAGAATCTCCTGGCTCAGGGGAAGATGGTCTTGACCTCCAATTCCCTTTTCTCAAGAGATGTTGATCGGACAGAGGTCCAACTAGGAATGGTTACCTTCGGACTTTGATTATGGTATTGATTTGACAGAGCTTCCGCTAGGGATGGGTTACTTCCGGGTTTTGGCTAAGGTGACACTTCGACAGAGCTTCCGTTGGGGATAGGATAAAGGAGGGCTAGGTTGTGGGTATTTTGGCAGAGCTTCCGCTAGGGTGAGTTATTTCTGGACTTTGGCTGAGGTGGCACTTCGACAGGGCTTTCGCTGGAAATAGGATATGAGAGGGCTAGGCTGAGGTGGCACTCTGGCAAAGCTTCTGCTGGGGATAGACTAATCCTAAGGATTGAGGAACTTTGAAGGCCCGAAGAACACTTTAGATCTTATGAAGATCTCTTCGAAGGCTTGATAAACCTCAAAAAGGGGGAAGAAGACTAAGGGGAAATTTTCCTACCAAAACTCGCTCAAAGGAAGCAAATGATTGAAGAGTTTCGAAGGCCCAAAGAAAACTTCAAAGATCTAAAGAACATTTTGGATCTTATGAAGATCTCTGCGAAGACTTGAAAAACCTCAAGGGGGAAGGGGGAGGAGAGAGGGCAGAGCTTCTCTCACTAAGAGGCTTGGAATATTTTGGTGTGTTGGTGTGAAAAACTAAAGGGATGGGGGTATTTATAGGATTCTTGAACTAATGGGGAGGGAAAGGAAATTCCCTTAGCCAATGGGGGAATAAATTGATTTTTTTTACACCAATAGGATGAAAGTAAGAAATTTTGGACCAATGGGGTGGAGGGCAAATGTCTTTGGCCAATGGGAGAAAGGTAACTTTTTTGCACCAATAATGTAAAAAGATTCCTTTTTGGCCCAATGGGAGGTTGCGGAGTAGGGTATGCTTAGCAGGGTAGTGTAAAATATATAAACGGGTGAAGAGAAAATCCCTTCACTCACCAAGTCAGTGGAGCACAAATCTCAGCCATTGACAATGGCACATAAGGTTGGGTAGGGCTGCACAAGGCATGTATGTATGCATGCGGGAGACAGGCAATGGGACCACACTGGTTGGAAGGGTGCACGCGAGCTGGCCTACGTGCACGCGTTGGCTATCCTACGTGCCGCTCAGACTAGCCTGCATGCATACACTGGCTGGCCTACGGCTGCTCGTGGGCTGGCTTGCGCTGCGCGCGGGATGGCCTACTGCTGTGAGCAGGTTAGTGCGCACGACATACCATATATCCAGGGAAGATTATGGGAGATTCGATGGTCCAATTTTGACATACCATATATCATCGGAATCGTATTTCCAAGTACTATCCATCCATATGGTCATATTGATCGAATTACTCTATATAAAAAAAGTCAAAATTAAACCCTTTTTTTCTCCCATGCGGGGTTTCTGGGGTTTTTAAGAAGGGGATTGTTTCCAGGTTTCCTTAGTCAACTATCATCTCTATTGATCAGAAGCAAGCAGTCATGTCCATTATCTGCATTTCATCGTAGCCAAAGGGGGTGACAAAATTGGGTGTCTACACCAGCCAGCCAACCAACCAACTAACCAGCTAGCCAGCCATCCTGCTTACCTATTAGCCAGCAGGCCAGCCCTGTATGCCGCATGAGCTGGCTAGCCAGCCAGCAGGCCAACCTCGCATCCCACGTGCACCTGTGTTCTATGCAGAGTGCCCCCACCGTGCTAGCTTGTGCCCCCTATGCCATGCCGCAAGCCCCTACCATGCCAGCTTGCACCCCTACCATGCCAGCTTGCGCCCCCGAGTGCCATGTCGTGCACCCCGTGTGCCATGCCATGCACTCCCATCATGTCAGACCCGAGCACCTGCTACCTACCAGCCCTCTTACACCCATGCCTGCCATGTGCCGTGCACCTCAGCTAACCCCTGCACGCACCTATGCATACCCCGAACACCCTTGCCCAGCCTTGTGTACCACCGTTAATGGCCAAAATACATGTTCCACAAACCCAATAGGTGAAGAAATTTTCCCTTCACCCACTTGTGCCCCTCACCTTGTCCAGTTAGCATACCCTACTCCACAACCTCCCATTGGCTCAAAAAGGAATATTCTCACCTTATTGGCCTAAGAAAAAGACTCACTTTTCGTATTGATCCAAAAAACCATCTCCCACCCCATTGGTCCAAATTCTCATATTTTCATCCTCATTGGCTTAAAAGAACCACTTTTTCTGGACCATTATCAAATCCCCGTCTCGAATGATAAACTTCACACTCTTGCGAAATAGGCCTCCACATATTTTCGAGCGGCGATACCGCTGGGCAGGCCCGTAGGGTAAGCACATATGACACACCCCTCCCTCATGAAAGAGAAAGAGAGGAGAGAGGACGGAGCAGATGCAAGCCCTTTTCTTCCCCCACAAAGGAGGGACGCAACATTTTTTTCAATTGCTACCCTCACACTATGCTGTCAAACTATTCCTACCGGGAATGCTCATCGATGGTCATCAACTAGTGAGGGTCAAAAGTTCCCAATTCTATTGGGACTTCTCCATTATGCTACACTTATGGTCACTAGGGCTTGGATAGGTCTGTAGGCTAGACCTCAGTGTATTTCACTACCTAGGTTTAGGTGATTCTGGCAGATGACCTACCTTGACTTCCTTTGTGGCTTGAACCCTCTCTAATTATTCAGACATGAGTAGCACTCTCATGTAGGATCATTTCTCCCTCTTCGGCAGAAAATTGTTGCTACCCAATAATCATTAGTATTGACAACCTCTTGTGGTTCATTTGCAGTTAATACACAAGTAAGTTAAGGCTCGGGTATAAGAGAAAATGTTTGATCAGAAAATAAATAATGATTATAAAGAAATATTTTCCCAATATTATAGAAAAATTCAATGCTTATTATAGTGGCTTTAGTGGCTCATTTTAACTTAAAGTTATACCAGATAGAAGTTAAGACATCATTCTTGAATAATGAACTATTGGAGGAAATACACATGAAGCATCCTGAAGTTTTCAGGTGACAATTAAGTGTTACCGTGTAAATAATTAAATAAAACCACATATGCAAAAAGAGACCAGTTTTTAGACAATAACAAATAGAGGTTGATCAAATGATTACTCCTTTAGAATTTTTGAAAAATTATACTGATCAAGGTATCCACATTAAACTTAAAGAAATCCATTTCTTTAAGTTTAGTCTAAGACATGGATCTTTTAATAAAGAGTGATTTTAGATTGATTCATAGGCATTTTGAGCCAAATGTAGCATCTTTAAGGTTATAGACTTTGCCTAAAACATTGTCCAATTGATAATTTAGAGTAATAAATAAAACTTAGCATCCCACATACATTTAATAGGAAAATTAATGCGAGCTCAAGTGTCTAAAACACTTGACATTGCCTAAGCAATGGGATTATTGAGAAGATCCAAAACAACTAAGATATATCATATTTGATAAGAGCGTAAGGGTACCATAGTGCTTTAAAAAGACCAAGAATCACATACTAATACTGTCACACCCCGTTCACACTGAACCGGAGCGGTGACCGAGTTAACACTGGTTAACCCAAACCTGCCAGGATCATCGGATACTGTATTCCACCACAGCATACACACACTAACATAAGTTCATCAGATCAGCGAAAGACTAAGTTTTACCTGTGAATAACTCCCATATACTTGATACCCAAATGGTGATACAATAATTATATACATTTGGGCCCGAAGGCATGATATATATACACAAAAAGAATAAAGTTCAAATATCAAGTATATACAGGAAATCATCAAAATCATCAGAGTACACAGCTCGGCTCGGTATCAAGGCTGGAGCTCAGCTCGGCATCAAGGGTTGTGCCCAGCTCGGCATCACATAGAAGAGCTCAGCTCGGCCTCAGAAGTGGAGATCAGCACGGCCTCCAGGGTGGAGCTCAGCTC
>NC_056565.1:30941300-30993254 GCF_013358625.1 Macadamia integrifolia | reverse complement strand
GAAAATAAAAGAAAAGAAAAAAAAAAAAAAGAAAAAAAAATTATGAGAAAATAAAAAGAGTATGTATGTTTGGTTACCAAGAAAAGAAAAAAAAAATAAAAGAAAAAAATTTAAATAAAATTTGAATTTTAAGAGAGAGATAGATACATAGGAAATCATTGTGTAATCATTCATTTTTTGTCTTATTAAGTTTTTATATTTTCTCATGTTTTCTTGTGTTTTTTACAAGAAAATTTTTGGGGGAACAAAAGAAAATTTCACAATTCCCAAGGAGAATTTTGAATTTGAAAAAGGGAATCTTCTCATGGGTGAAGACAAACCAAGTGCAAAGAAAAATTCTTAACCCAAAGAAAAAAGTACAATTTTTGTACTTTTTTCTTTTCTTTTCTTTTCTTCTCTTGGCTACCAAACACAGCATAAGTGATACAATGTGGACTACGGTACATTGTGAAGGGGGGTGTTAAATGGTTTGGTTTGATTTGATTATCTTGATTTGATTTGATTTGATTTGATCTGGTGTAGATATAAATATGATATTAAATAAAGGCTGTTTTTTTCTAACAAATAAATAAATAAATAATGGTTGTTTTAGATATTAAAACAGTTTTCTTAGGTTTTCTTGTTTTTATTTGAACGGTTTTTCTATTTTTAATTTTTTTGATAAAATATTTTAAATTTTTTATTAAAATAAATATAAATTTAAAGTTGAATTAATTAATATTACATATTTTATTGAAATATTTGTAAACTTAACATTTTTTTTTTCAATAATAAATCTTAGCATTGAATAACTTAAATTAGTTATAATATATTAATTGATTTAATGATTTACTTAAAATAGTTTATTATGAACTTAAGCGCACATCAACTAATCCTCGGGGAGACTAGCGTAGCAACCCACCACGATGATCTTCACTTGAATTGTAGATATACAGATGAAGAATCGAACCTGAAACTGTACATCTATCCACACAATTCCTAATTCGTCTTAACCATTTGATCAACCCAATAATGAATTGGTGTAAATGACCTGATTCAATTTCGTTTTGATTTTCACACTCTTTTAATTGTTTACACCTTAGATTATATTATTTTAATAAGAAAAATGCGATCAACAAACTAACATATAACCTATTTAAAGATTTATAGTCCATTGACTCATTATTCGAAGTGAAAGTGGATGAGGCCAAATGACCACCTCGTTAACAAACCAAACAGTACATAGGTGGCCCAACCAAAGAACTTGTTATAGGAAAGAGATCACTTTTATATAAAAAAAAGAATACAGATTGGCATGGGCAATGCATAAATTGATGTTGTTTCATGCCACCAATCACTTTTATTTCGCATTCATCCTATGCTTGTTCTACTGAAAAAACACAGGAAATAAAAAAGACAAAAAAAAAAAAGGGTAAGGAATGGGGTCGTGTGTGTATATATACTAACAAACTTGCATGATGTGGTCACTTCTTAATGGGTAGAAAGAGGAATGGGGAGAGCCATGCTCCTCGATTAACAACAATAAATTTAACCTTATCCTAACTTAATGAGTTGGGGATCGGACTCGTTTCCAATGACTGAGTCTCCAACGCATCCAACGATTCCTCTAAACATGATACATGTCTTACATCAAATCCAACGATCAATATTCATTCAACCCACATCTCTCCTCTTGTAGTTGAAACCGCCTGGTGAGATCTGCTGAAACTGGGCACAAGACATCGCATCCTGAGACTTCTCACTGCCCTTACCTGGTTTCCTTCGGGATACAAGCACACGCCTTGGTCGGAGACTTTCGAATTGCATTGTATCTGGAAATCCACACAAGCAAGAAGAAACCTATATTTCAGAACTTTTTTAAAAGTTACGGACTAGAAGAAATTAAGCCCTAATTAATGCTTAGAATTGAAAAAATCAGAAGAGGAGAATTGAAATTAGGCCCTAATTTTTTTACCGGTCTTTTAATGGCAGCTGCCGGAGCTGCGTTCTTTTCCCACATAGCTGTTGGAGCATCAATCGGCCTCACCTGGCTGAACAAACTAATCTCTCCCAAGCTTGAAGACCTCGTAACGCGCGTTCGTTTAACCTGCATTGTGATGAAGAAACAACAACAATGGAAGCTCTCGAAAGAAGAAAAAGGCATTAAGAGTAGAAGCAGAGTTCGGTCTTTTAATGGCAGCTGCCGGAGCTGCGTTCTTTTCCCACATAGCTGTTGGAGCATCAATCGGCCTCACCTGGCTGAACAAACTAATCTCTCCCAAGCTTGAAGACCTCGTAACGCGCGTTCGTTTAACCTGCATTGTGATGAAGAAACAACAACAATGGAAGCTCTCGAAAGAAGAAAAAGGCATTAAGAGTAGAAGCAGAGTCCATAGAGAAGTGATTTCAGGTCAAAGTAACAGAAGCTAGGATTTTCCAAGAAAATCGTGAACAAGAGAGCGCGAGAGAAGGGATGTGAGGGAGAAAAAGACCCACATTCCTCAAATGAATAACGATCGTTGGATTTGATATAGTACAAGTGTCGCATTTAGAGGAGTCGCTGGATGCTCCTTGGAGTGTCAGTTGTTGGAGATGAGTCTGATCCTACGTTGGGTACATAGATTCATACAAAACAAATTTGAAAAAGTCCAAATATTAGCGGAGGAGGGGAGAGATGGGAAGATAAGAGATGAAAGACAAGAAAAGAAATATGAGAGTAAGGGAGAAGAGGCACAACCTAGAAGTTAGGAAAGTCTCAGCTAAATGGGGTCAGCTACATGGATCCTTGTTCTCTAGAAAGTTTTATCTAAGATCATAGTGGGGACAAGACTAAGGCTATGCATGTCATTCCTCGCTACTTCATCTATGGTCATTTAGGCCTGCTGCTAGCTCTTTTGACTCCCTCAATCTGGATCCGATCACTCCTCCTTACTAGGACGTCCTCAGGCCTCCTTTGAACATGACCATACCATATCAAACAACTTTCACAAAACTTATCATTAATCAAGGTCGATCACTTCAATTCAACAGGTGGGCTTGGCTTGTATTGAAATTTGGACAGATTTTGCTGAGATTGTACACATTTTAAATACAAAATTCAAATATTGATTTCATTTCTTGAGAACAATAGATGATAAAAGAACAATATATATCTATTTAGAGTAATATATTCATCATGATTCCAATATGTATTTGAACATTCATTAATTTTGCAAAAAGGAATGCATATATTAGAAGCATATAACTAGTTGTTTACTGTTGTTAACTTAAGATATAACTTTTATAAATGCACATGAGAAGAGCTCCAATCAAACCTAGGAGTGCCTGGTCTAGTTTGGTTGCAGGATGGCATGATCCAGAGTATATTTACGCTGTTTTCATGAACAATTGCAATAACCTGAAGTGTACTACTTTGTTGGGGTACGGTGTCTTAGATATATATATATATATTCGTTTCATAAAAGTGGTCTGATTCTGAGGGTCAACCTTATGAATTAATTATCATTACTGGGGCTGACAAACTAGCAGGGTTCGAGGGTGGCAATTGAAGGAAAAATTTTCTAAGGCTAGATGATTATTTCAGTAAATTATCTATATAGGGTTTCACCATATACTAATAGTTGGGATTCTTTCTCTATACTCGATGTGAGAGAGATGTGACGAGGAACGATTGTAAACATATTCTTCATTGATAGTTAAGTAGGTCTCACCTCACCGTGAGGCGTGGATGCAGGCAATCCTACTGAACCACATAAATCTTTGTGTACAACTTTGTGATTGTTGTTAGTGATTTTCAGTTTTTTGCATCATTTTAAATTTTATTTTCTACATACTTGGGTCAACACTAAGTTTAGAAATTGATCTTGAATGTGCCTTAAATTGAGAAATAACAGCCCTAAACCTTTTTTAATTTTTTTTAATTGTCCCTAAAAATAAAATAATATCTCAAGAGTCAAGACAGTAGGCATTTGACAATAAATTTAACTTTGATAGTATCAGGAAAATGAAAATGAATAAAGACTATGAATCATCAATAGCTGGGTACATTTTGTGTGGTCTTTTTTTTTTTTTTATATAAATTCAATCGCTAGGGACATTCCTCAAATTTTATTTACCATTTATATACTTACGGTTTCAAATATACAAATTTCTCTTATAACGATTTATGTATAATGTAGTGTTTACTTGAGTTCCAAGACCAATGTTTACTATCCATGAGCTGCATCCAACAATATAGATTGCCAACTGAAATCTTAGAACATGCATATAACTAGGGGTGAAACAGGGCCAGGTTTCTTAAAACTGCAATCCAACCCTAGGTCCTCAAAATTCAATCTAGACCCAACCCAACCCTGTTGGGCTCATGCTCAGGCGTGGGGTTGACCATGGCTAGTCCTGTATTTTTCTTTTTCCTATAAAGGGTCACAAATGTTAAGCCTATACTTAACAAAGTGGGGTGGGGAGATGCTAAAACTATAGCCAGCTCTTTTCTACCCCTAATCCATAAATTTGCAGCAAGCAATGTTGTCAATTTGGTAATAAAATAGACATTTTAATCACCTGGCATCACCATATCTCCCAGAAACTAGACAGGCCAAATTTTTGTCCAATTTTTCATGATTGCTGCTATGTCTAAAGTTCATATCAATATATGACAGGAGACAGAAAGGCAACCTATATAATGAAACAAGGGGGGGGGAATAGTTTGGTCATTTAGTCGTCTTAGCTCAATAAGTAAGAGTTTATAGTTGTGTAACACATGAAGTGAGTTATAAGTAAGAGTTTATAGTTGTGTAACACATGAAGTGAGTTAAAGTCATACATACAACTTGTGTAACGCATGATGTGGGTCTAGCGGAAGGGGAACACTATTACTAAATACAATTATAGATCAGGGTTAAAATTGAGCTGAGTTGGGCCTGACCAAGCTGGGCCTAGGTCTCAACCCAGGCACTTGGGTCGGGTTGGACTAGGTTGACCCTCATTGCAGGATTAGACAGGATTCAGACTAAGGGGGGCCAGGGCGGGTTTGAGCCATCGGGGCCAAAATAACACCCCTACACTTAACTGTGTGACCTTATTAAGTAGAACGAAGCAGTCGTAGGAGGCAGAGTTTCCTGGTTGAGGCTTGAACTGGACATGAAGAGGTAGTCTCATCCCTGGCAACAACCAAGAGTATGGGGTGAGACACTATAAATCCCTCATAACCTTCAGATTTAAGGATGGGCTGCATCTGTAGAAAAGTAACTGGACCATCACGTTGAGACCAATTCATTGACATCAAAGGCATCCTCAACATCAAGGACTTGGAATCCATTAGAGTAACAGAGTAATAGAACAAGTTGAGGATAGTGGAATCCTTCTCTAAATCTAACTCTCATGAAAGGAGTATAATTTTCCATGTTATCCTTCCATATTGGAAAGAATGTGAGTATTAAAGAATACGTTTTATATTGCACAAAAACAAAGCTGCATCCTAGACCTTTCCATAAAATATATTCACTGCACTATTAGATTGGTGGAGTTGCATAGGTTAGAGACTTAGACACTATTTGATAACGTTTCTACTGTTTCTATGTCTAGAAATAGCAAAAACGACTTTTCACATTTCCAGAAACAAAAACGGATTTTTTTGTGATAAACTTGTTTTTCGAAGCATTTTTTGCAGACATAATGCCACTAAAAAACCCAATAGTATCATCGGATGCCCAAAAGGGAGAGAGGGTTGAGTTGTCTCTTTTTAGGTTTAAATAGTTGAGAGATTTATTGGGCACAACAGCCTTTTTTTTTCTCTCAAATTTGTTTCTAGAAACGACGAAACAAGTCCTACTTGTCTCGTCAAAGTTTTTTTTAGAATTGTAAATAGCCATAAATTTTGATTTATGTTTCTAGAAATGGGTGAAACGGAACAATTTTATCAAACGCTTTTTAGGTTGTTTCTCCGTTTCTAGGAACAAGAAAACGTAGAAACGAAACGTTGTCAAACAGTGCCTTAGTTTGCAAACCATGAAAATTTAAATTATTATAAGGAGATAAATTATTGAAGAGATAAAAGCACATCTAACAAATAAACATGTGAAATAAAAACTAAAACACAACCTATTAGGGCTAGCAGCTACAATTGAACTGAACTATGTATTCATTCTATAATAAGATGATAAGTAGGTATATGGGCTGCAACCTGTAATGCAAGGATGCCAATTAAGGAAGCTAGCAAGAAATAAAACATGGAGTTCCAAAAGAGGATCAGATCCATAGATGAAAGAATACCAAAAAAAAAAAGAAGAGAAAATTTCAAGTACCACCCCTATTTTGAAACCTAATTCGGTGTCATTCCCATGTTTTGTAAAAATTACATATAAGTTTACTTCATTAGTTAAAATTCGCTAAGTGGTGAAGTTAGGGGATTAATATTTACTAAATGGCTAAACTACCCTTGAAGAAGGGTAAACTTACGGCCCGTTTGATAACGTTTCAAGAAACGCGTTTCTGCCATTTTTGTTTCCAGAAACAACAGAAACGGAGCAAAAAACGTTTGATAAAACTGTTCCATTTCACTTATTTTTAGAAATAGAAATAGAAATTTTTACTTATTTATGATTCAAGAAACGACCTAGGCAAAACAAGTTCAACTTGTTTAGCCGTTTTTTGAAACGACTTGTGGCAATTCTTTCACTGGTTACCATCGACTTCTAAAAACATGACTTATCAAACACCTTCAATTCCGTTTCTGTTTCTAGAAACGGAAATTTATGTTTCTGCCGTTTCTTGAAACAGAAACGACAGAAACGTTATCAAACGGGCCCTTATTGTTTTTCTCTTCATTGTAAGACCCCAAATAGATGATTTGAAAATCAATTAGGGCTTCTTTGTTCTTTTAGCAAACCTTGCCATGGATGCTCGATGACAATAATCAGACAATTCCAAATAATCTCCAACAAAGAAACTCCGACAACCTACCAAGAAGAACCGAAGAAGGAGTAACACTTGCCATTGTAGTGAATAATTAGTAATTTTCTCCAAATATGTCCAATGAATGGACCAACTAAAGTCAAGACATAAATACAGTTCAAACCATTCTGATTTCACTGACACAAACACATATATATATCCACTAGATACAACAAATAAACAAATTTATGGGTTCCAATTCAATGGAGCTACTGATAGAGCTTATTATGTTACCAAAAAAAATACTGATAAAGCTTATTATCAAAAATTCACATTAACGGTTGCAATCTAAGCGTAAGAACAATACTACAACAATATTTTTTGTAGATTTTTTTTTTGTTTTTAATGAAAAACTACTGAACTACACTCATTAGAAACAATATGTATCAGCTGGTTTTGGAGTTACATCCACAACAGAATGAGAATTGGATTTAATTTCTTAAAGTACACAGACTTGGTAGCCAAAATCTTAGCATGTTATATGCACATCCGCTTTTAGTTAACATTTCAAAGAAAATGAACAGACTACTAGAGTTAATAAGGGTATTTTAGGTACATACCCATTATATTATAATTTGATGTAATGTGTTTTTATCTTTTACCTCTCTTGACTATCTTATATTAGCATGGGGTGGAGAGATGTAATTTCTGCCGCAACTTCTTTCTTTTTTCCTTGTCCTCATCTTCTTCCGTCCTCCTCGTTTCCTTTTAACTCCTAAATTCTAACTTGGTATGAAATCTCTATAGTTTGAGTTCTAATTTTTCTTCCCTACTTTCCTTTCTTTGGAATCCTTGGACACAAAAGGTTCCAAGAAAGATGTTACCATGTGAATCAATCAAAGAAGTATAAGATAGATCTTGAATGAAGCCTAAAAGATGACCTCATCTGATTGTATGAGCTCCCTTGAAGCTCAACTCCACATCAATACTATTCTAGGGTTATCGCTTGGTTTTGGAGTTGGCTCTCTCTCTCTCTCTCTCTCTCTCTCTCTCTCTCTCTCTCTCTCTCTCTCTCTCTCTCTCTCTCTGTCTGAAGTTGTTGGGGTTGGGGATAAAATTTGAGTTTCACAGAAAATCCCAAAAAATGTGTTGGGTCCCATCAATACCAGATTTCAGATCCCCAACACTGTAAATAATTCATCAGATTGCACCTATGTTAACCAATTGATTTTGCACTCTAGAGTCTAGATAATGGTATGTTTTGAGGTAAATAATCTTACATTGATGAGTGAAAGGGAGAATCTCATGACTCATAAGTAAGTGCCAACCCCTTCCATGTAAGACTTTTTTTGCAGACAGTGAGGGTACCAATCAGCCTTTGGTCCTTAGACCAAGGCGCTCAAAGAGGACAATATCTACATGGACACGACATTGAACCCTGACCTCATCAGTTCGCAACTTCCTTTGGAAGACGTTTTGGAAATTTAGGACTCACCTAAAATTGCTGTGGAAAATTACGCAATTGCTTCCCTTCTAAGATTGGCCTAAGCAAGATCTTTCCAAATCAAGGGAAAATATGATATTAGGTGGCTGTAATGAAGAATCAATCTGGCACACTTCTATTGTGCTCATATGAAAATCACGTATGGCGGTATGGGCACCAAGCCACTTGGAAAGAAGAACTGAAAATATTTCAGCCCCTTCAATTGTCCTTCGAGCCACACAACCAATTCAATACTAGTCCAGGTTTCAACCAAATTTCAGACTCCTTATTCCTAGTCTTACCACCAAGGCTTTGGTCATTACTGTAAAGATCATAATGTAATTATGTTTGAATTCCTTGTTTAACCGAACAAGTGGGTTTTGTATTTATAATTATTAAGTTTTTCTCGAATTCTTGACCTGTTTTGAAGATTGATCAGATCTGACATATTTTGGTGGCGACCCGAATGGAGAATTTTCTGAGATCTGTGATGGAAGCAGAGGGGTTGGGCCGATAGGCCCAAGCTCGGAGCCCATCATTGACCTCGTATGGGGGTGCGGGGGCGTATGGTTCGACTGGATCGACCGTGACCCGATGGGTCGACCCGCAATTTGGAGTATATATAATGTACTGTTACTTGTTGAGAAAGTCATTGTATTCCAGGGTTTTCACGCAGCTAGGGTTTCAGGGTGAGTTTTTCCTCGCCGCTGCTAAGGTGTAATTTCTCTTCTGTATAGTGAATCATCTTCTTCTTCGCCCGAGGACGTAGCACACCACCCTGGTGTGTGAACCTCATTAAATCTCTGTGTCAAACGAATCTATTGTCTCTTTATTATTTGTGTTTCTTGGTGTTTGATCTTACAATAACAGTTCAAGTGTATAGCTGGTTGCAATGCAAAATGGGTTGACAATGCTCAGTTGTTCGATTGTCCACGGCCACATGTCATGACCAGAAACCTCACCGCACCTCATCGCACAAGATCCTCCCTGCAGAGGATGTTTTTCCAACAATTTGTGCACTGTCCCACGAGTCCACTTCCTCTGTAGTGAGCGGTGAGATGTGGTGAGCATTGGATGACTGTGAGCATCTAGGCATGTGCCCCAAGGGGCTCTCGACCACTCGATGCTCACTACATCAATGGCTGCAGATGATTGTCACACCTACCCCATTGATGTCCATCCACTTGACGGCTATAAAATGTATTCTGCGCCATATATAAAATTTACATTTTTTGACGGTCTTTTGTTTCACCATTCTCCTTATCCATCTCTTGGTCTTATGGTTTTCTCTAAATATCGATTGGGCTTATTCTCATGATGATCAAAATCCTTGGTCCTCACATAACGTATTCAAGTTCTTGCAAACAAAGGATTTCAGAATAAACACCAACAAACATGAATGAAACTAAACAAATCCAAATAAGATAGACACATATATTTAACAAGATTCACACACAATGTGATGTGCTACGTCCTCGGGCAAAGAAGAAGAGGATTCACTATGTTGGAAGAAAAACTATAGTGGAATTCGCTCAAGAACACCCAAATTTACGGCAAAAACACTCACCTAGAAACACTAACGCAAAAAATCTCAAATTTCATTTACTTACACAATAAGACATTATAACATTTAAATACTCCTCCAAGTCGTGTCAATTGTGTTGCAGTCAGATAGGCCCAAGCCCTCTACTACCATCACATACCTCAGAGAGAGAGAGAGAGAGAGAGAGAGAGAGAGAGAGAGAGAGAGAGAGAGAGAGAGAGAGAGAGAGAAAACCTCACTCGAATCACCAACAAAATATGTCGGAGCAGGTCAATCTTTGAAATGGGTCAAGAATTCTAGACAAACATAACAAAAGAATTGTATCTCGATCACATGCCGAGGCTAAATATCAGGCCGTTGCTGCTGTTGCTACTGAACTCCTATGGTTATGCTCCTTGCTTTAAGAATTGGGATTTTATCTTGCTACCTCCCCTGTTATTTGGTGTGATAATGTTGGGCCAACTTAACCTCATACCTAATCCCATCTTTCAATCCTGAATTAAAATAACAGGTTTGATTTCCACTTTGTTTGTGATATGGTTGCCAATTAGCAATTAATACAGTCTGGTATATCTCTCTCCTCTTACTTTGCTACTTTCATTTTCACCTCTCACTTTTCATGTTTTGTTTTTTCTTTCATTGTTCATTTGTCATTGTCATTAATATGTTTGGATCCAAGTAACTGACCTCCTTAAGTTGGGATAGAGCTCAGTTTGTTGTTGCTGTTATTGTTTGATATATATATATATATACATAAAGGAGAATCCAATTCTGTCCTTGATTTTCTTACCCGTGAATTCCTACAGGGCTAGACTCTTCAAATCAACCTCATCAGGATGGCTCCCTCTAAGGAGTCCACCTCCTCAAATTCTGTTGTCAAAACCAAATCCAGCTATGGCGCCTCTGCAGCCTCTGCTGCACCGTCTAACCAAATAGTCACCCGAAGCCAATCCCAAATGGCCTCTACAAATAAGCCCTATTCTCACGCTGTGGTTGTTGCCTCAGCCGCTGGTCCCCTCTAAACCACAAATAAGGCTAGCTCTAGCCTACAAACTACTCAAGTCAAACCTCCCCAAACAGCCCAAGGTTCCAAATTCAAAAGCCAATACCATGAAAAACCCTGCAAAGAAGGCCTCTTCACCATTGAAGAACCCCTGTTCAAATATGCCGACTCTCCCATCATGTTGGCCCAACAAATCTTCTACAAAGGGTGGCATCACTTTTCCACCTCTTCTGCAATACATATATATATATATATATATATATATACATATATGGATCAGTCTTTACATCTTTTGTAATCCATGAATTGGTTCAATTGTCTATTCCTTGTGATTTTTTCTCTTATTATTATCTACTAATATCGTTTCTGATCATCTTCTCAGATTATTATCCTTTTACTGCATCATACTCTTTCATTGGCATGTTACAAAAAAATGTTTTTAACTTGAAATATCTTTCTGGTAGGGGAATTGGAGTTATATAGGAGAACGACCAGTTATTCATCCTTGGACTAGATCGATTATAAATGCTCCCAATATTTTATAAAATAAAAATAAAAATAAAAATGAAAATTAAATGCTCCTAATGGGGGGAAATATAAGATGGGAATTTCTTCATGTTTCAATGTACCTAACGGAATAAATAATTCTTTGTGGGCATTGAAGATTGCTTTTGGTGTGGATAAAGATACTCTCTAATTATTGGATATCCTACGGCTGGGCGGACTTGGGGATATGCAACCCTGGGTTGGGAGGTTTGTTTGAGTCCTCCCAACCATTGGATGGATGATTGAACATTAATTGGGCGACATACTAATTGGAGAAAAGTCGGGATCAGATTGGTATCAGTTGAGAATCGAGATCAAATAGGATTGAATAGAACCCTTTTTTTTTTTTAAATTGTTTTTTCAACCATTTCACCTTTATAACTTAACAATAGATTGGTACGTATCGGATCGGTATTGGTGATTGGTCTCGAGGCTCTCGGCCAATACCATTCGATCCGATCGGCCGATTTTTAAAACCATGTCTGGAATAGATGCTTAAGACGATTAAAAAAGAAGAAAAGAAGAAAGGAAGAATATTGGCGGAGAAATCTCATACGACCATTGTATATCAAATTTAACAATTTAACATTATCTACTTTATTAGAATTAAACCGAAAAGTTTAACTTTGAACCATGGTTTGAGGAGTTGAATCGGATCGGATCAGCCTTGACTGATCCGAATTCTAGGCCAATACCGTATCAGGTGGACCGATTAGAACAAGGGTAAGATGATTAAAAATGGTTTTAAGCATAAAATTAATCAGGGATATTTTTGTCCGATTCAAGGTGATCTAAATTAGTATTGGCTTTGACCGTTCCCATTTTCGATACTAAGTTCTCAAACCTTGCTTTGAACACATTCAAAGTCAGTTGTGGATCAATCCCCTTGAAAGTGATGATTTTTATATACTGTAGAATTTATTATTTTTTTATTTTTTTTTTATGTGATGCATTCCTTCTATTTCGAAGAAAGATACACCCAACTCATCAAAATATTGAATAAGATTGAGCATCGTATCCTAAGATGTTGTCAGGTGTTGGGATGTGTGTCTAAACCTATCCAACGGGTGAGAGATTGATTGGAGGGTAATTGGACACCCAAATCATTGGAGTGAAGCCGAATCCCATTTTTAAACTCCTCCAATATTGTTATTTATATAATTAAACTCCCACAACCAATTGCAATCAATTCTCAACCTAAAATAGTGAATTTCAAATTAATCAAACACAAAAGTTTCTTATGTTAGTGAAAATCCTTTCAAATAAACTATGCTAAAATTCATTTGGAATTGGGAAAAATTATCCCTAACAAAGGAGAGTTTGAACTCCCAATTCAAAATTCAAACTCAAACTTAACATATTTTTTTTTTTTTAAGGGGAAATTTTTTTTGTCAAGGAACGTGGCCTATGCCAATGTTTCCACGTGTCTATCTCTCTTTTCCTATATAAAGAGATATTTCTACCTTTTATCTGGGGAGCTGGGGAAGAGAGAGTAGACACAAGGAGCACTAGCGTAGATCACGCTCTCGGATAAAAAAACCACTTTCTTTTTCTTTTCAATAACCTTATCCTACTATATTCAACTCCTCACAAGTGAAAGAATAGAACTGTAAAAACTAGTATTTTTTAAATTTTAGAATTTAGTGTCAATGATTCATAAAAAGTTTGAAATTTTATATTTTAAAGGGACAAAAAAGTGTGAGATTTATATCTAAAGATTTCATGAGCTCAAAATCTTCTAGTTCGTCCACATCTTTCCGTACACTATTGTATATCTTTGTCACGAATTGTAGGTGGCACTATTAGAGAGAATAGTGACAACAACAATACACCTCAGCCTTATCCCAACTACGATTAGAGAGAGCATAGAAGAAACCACCAAAATTGTAGTCTCTTTCTCCCATACCTTTTATTTAGATAACTGTTGCTTGCACCCCAAGTTGTAGAGTGTTGCAAGTTGTAGAGTGTTGTAAGGAACTAATTGTGTGACTCCCTATGTTTCCTTATCTGAGAAGGCTACTAAATTTATTTTAGCAATTGAGCCTAGTATTGAACTAATTTAATATTGTGCTTGCTTTACTTATGGTTTTTACATTAATAAGTTCACGGACTCTAATTATTGAGATAGATTTAAATTGCAATTAGCTCCTAAATAAAAAATGGACGCAAGAATCCTATCAGTATGGTGTAGGAAATGTTAGATATATGCACATGTCAATGAGAGGGTATGTGAAAGCATCTTCGACGCATAGCGGGGAGGGACAACATAATCTTTTTGTGTCCACCCAAACTGACAGGATTCTTTTTCTCATAATAAATAAGTTATTTTAGGCGTATAAGCACCGAAACAATCTACAAAATTTTCCATCTTAATTAATATTCTTTATAGGACCAATACGATTGGTGAATTATAAAAATACTTTCATCACTGTATATATGCGTCATTTGGACTATTATATTGTGAGATGATTGATTTTTAAGGAAATCTAATAACTTATCAGTTTTTTCTATCAGCCAAGTTGAATATTATAATTCTTTTTGGATAGAAAGTTGAATATAATAATTATCAGATGGCTTCCTTGATTTCATCTCGTAGGAAGAAAAGGCCTTGGAGATCAATTTAGTCTATGTGATCATTGTGCAGCCCAACTAGTCCATATACATCCCAAGTGAAAGACCTCATCATTTTAGATGGCTCTTGCTTGCTCCCCATTAATATACATGGATAGGATTATTAAGTACACTCTTAAACATCAGTTGTACCATGGAGGGGATAATTGGATAAACACAAGACATAAAATGAAACTTGACTTACATTATTTTATTTTGGAAATGGGGAAGTAAAATGGATCGTGTTAAAAGTGGCTGAATATATACTCGTTCATCGTGCATTTCAAAAAAACTTTGTCATGTGTATATTAACACTGTAAATAAAATTTACATCTAGGCATAATGGGCTCTATTAGTATCAAATTTTACAATTTTGACAAGAGGTCCTATTACAATCTCATTTACATATTCACATTATAAAAAAAAATAAAAAAATATGTGCATTTAGACTTAACTCTCTTGGTTTTCACCTGAGGAGATATTCTTTTTTCTTTGGAGGTAAGAAGTCATGGCATAAATTCATCAAGAAGACATTGCATATTGTATTGAAGAATTCAAAAAATAAAACCTTTGCAACAAATTTATATACTTTAATCCGAAAATTAAGAACCATTGTCAATAACCTAACAGTGGAGGGGAAAGGCTAAAAGGCCAATGCCCAACGTTGTTTAGGTAAAAAATCTTGTAAATTTCAAACCAAAATGGATGATGAAGTTTCTTTTGCTTCCTTTCCCGGATAAATTTCTAAATGAACAACATATAAAATGTACATTCTTTGTAATATTTGAAGTAGATTTAATTAACTACATTGGTCTCATCATCATCATCATCATCATCATCAAAAACACCATTTTTTTTAGCACGTATCTAATTTAACTGTAACTAGACTGGCATACAAGCAATTGTTTTTGGATAACAAGGGACAAAGTTATGTAACTAACATTTAACATTTATAACTGTCAAATACTTTATACTTCCAAGTTTGACATAATATCAAAAGCAACTATATTCTCAAGTTGGTATACATTTGCTACTTTGAATAATGAATAAGAATTACCAAGAATAGTTAGCATATTTTATCATTCAAAGTATGACCTTTATTTCACAAGTGAAGTTTACTGGTTGGCATATTTGGATTATGACGGATTTTGAGATATATTTTCTATCCAAAATAAATAAAAAATGAAAAATAAGGGATTTGTTTAACCCTTCCCACTTAAAAAAAAATAATAATAAATAAAAAAAATGTAAATCCAGAATATGCATATCCGAAGATAAAGGTAGGAACACTTAGCAACATTGTCAAAGTATTTGGGATTGGTTTTGTAACTCTAAAATGTGTTGTGTGAAACCTCATGTGACAAGTTTCATTATGGTGGAAGTTGCCTTGCATTCAAATGAGTCGTTAAATTTCAGTTTCCCCCCTTTTTGTTTTTGTTTTTTTTTTTTTTTTTTTTGGGGGGGGTGGGATGAGGGTTGGTTGTGTTGAGGGTTATGTCTTCTATTCCATACTTTGGATTGTGGGCTTCTTTCCAAGGTCTAACGATTTTTTTTTTTTTAAGTTTTTATATTGAAGTAACTCAGGAAATTTATCTCTCTGTTTTCCCTATAAATTGATAGTAATGAGGATTATTAATGTTATTGAAATTTATAAACACAAAGAGGCATGAGGAAGAGAGATTGTAACTTTTCTCTATTGCTTGGAGCCGCTTTCATATCTCCATAGATGCATTTCCCTATAAATTGATTGTGATAGGGTTTATTAATGTTATTGCTGAAAATTCTTTAGTTATAAACACAAAGAGGCATAAAGAAGAGAGCCAGTAACTTTTCTCTATTGCCAGTGAAACTGCTCTCATATCACCAAAGATGCATCCACATTTTTTTTTTTTTGGTTTTTGTAAGAGATGCATCCACATTGTTGAACCATGTGTATTATAGTTGTGTACAGGATTTTTTCAACAAAGAAAGCTTTCAATACCAAAGGGAAATCATGCTGGCATACCTAGGCTACTTGGGCCATGCACAACAAATTTTCTTGATCCACCATTACTTCATTGTCCAACATCTGTAACAAATTTTTTTTTTTAAATTATATCATATAGCATAGTGTTTCCACCTAAATTTAGAACAAATAGCCCAAGACCCATGTCTTTTCGACCTCATTCTTTTGGCCCCGATGTAGTAGTATTAATGTACTAAAAATGGGTAAATGATATTCATATCTTAAGAGTAAAATAGGTTTTGACAGGCATCAATAGTTTAAGGAGGCAGTTTTCCTTCACCCATGGTAAAGGGGGAATTGCTTGATTATGGGTTTAGGTGTCTTAAAATGGCTATCGGGAACCATGGTGAGAGTGGTATCAACATTGTTTAGTTAGGGACAAAATAATAATGACCTTAAATGTATACTTTTCCTTCATCCATGGTGGAGGAAATTTTTCTCCATAGTTTAGTATTTAGGTTCCCTTTTTGTTATAGTTACATCCACAAAAAAAAAATGATAATAAAATAGAGTGAAGAGATATGGAGAAGAGAAAGAGAGGAGAAAAGGAATTTTTTAGTTGATTGTTTGATTTGAGGTAAAAGTTGATATAAAGTCATGGCAAAAATTTCCACACGCTCATATGCGAACACTACGCAAAGTCACAATAATGCAAGCTTCACTTACTCTCTTTTATTTGATAATTTGTAAGGTGGGTTTCCCAAACTTCTGAATAATTAATACTCTCACGGGCATCGCGGGAAACCCTCTCCCTAAAGTTATACTTTAAAACTTGTCGGATTTGTAATACAGAAAAAGTAAGAGATGAAAACTCTGAAAACCCTCACACTAATTGTGTTGTGGTGAAAAATAGAAAAAGGTTATTCTAGGTAAAATAGTGCCCAATAATCAATTGAGACAAGAATAAGTTTGGTCCCTACAAATGTGTATTTCGTCTATGCAAAGCAAGACAAAAGTTTCAATATAAAAGGTGAGGGAAAAGATTGGGTACATCATCGATATGTTGTCAGCTAGCGTCCATTGTGTCCATCACTCTCTCTATCTTGTCCCCCCTTTGAAATGATTCCATTGCCCCACTGTACATGAGCGATGTGCTTATCCCTTTCCTCACCCTTATGTCCATCTAAGGTTTAAAACCGCTCGAATCGAATACTTCGAGGGTAGGTCTCCATTCATTCTTATTCGCATGACTCGAAATTGATCATACTCAGCCGGGTTGACCTAGCTCAATAGGACTCGGCACATGTAGGATCAGTGTATTTTAGAGTAGGCTTCGTTTGATTCGAATCAAATGTGTCTGATCCTATTTTTAAATCCATGGTTAGATCTATGGACATTAAGGGAAGGCTTCTCAGTCATTCAGGCACGTATCTTTGGCATCCCTACCATAAATAATACTTGTTCCAACATTATGACTTCTTTCGGCAACACTGACTTGGTAACTGAGAGTGGCAGCCTGTAATAAATTTGGTGAGTATGTAGATTGCTTTTTGTTTTTATAAGAAAGACTATCTTGCTTGGGAAAGCTCTTTCACTCCTAGAAGCCTACAAAGAAGGATCCACACCTTTATGCTAGGGGGATGAAAGAGCTCTCGTAAAATTGTGATATCGGAAAAGATGCTTCTTCGAAAAAAGAATCGAGAAGCCGAGGACCAGTCTTCTAGGCAACATTTTGAACGTGAGAGCGAGGGCAACAAGCAGCTACATGAAACGAGAGTATGGTATTTGGGCAGGCTCCTCAAAGAAGAAAGTGGCCGGAAGCTCTCTTCAGATTGGCTATGAGAGAGTTGAGGCATGCTCTATTCGCTATTGTTCATCTTTTATTTATTTATTTATTTATTTTTGACTATTATAGTGTGCGAAAAGGCTGGCACGTTGATGGGGTGCCCAACCTCTGTAACTCTCTCTCCCTCCCTTTTGAAATGACTCCTATGCCCCTTATCTCAACCTCTCATTAACTGAGGGCTGTTAGCTCCAAGAAAAATTGCGGCGTGCCTCTATCTCTCTTCCTTAAAATATATTAACAACTCACCAAACATAGAAGGAAATTACACCTGTTTAAACACTAGTCATTGACAATCAAGGGGGTGGAGGGGGAAGAGAAAACTAGAATAGAAAGAAGCCAAAGCATCCGCCCCTGCATTTTGCCTTCATGAATGGTATGACAAAAGAAATACTATACATTCGAAAGAGGCAATCAACCTCCTACAATCTTCAATGATATAATAGATGCGCCAAGAAACCTTGAGAAACCAATCCACCAAAAAATGTCGATGACGAGTTGAGAATCACCTTCCAAGAGAAAATGAGGGAACTGAAATCTAGCAGCAGTTTGAAGAGCTTCTTCTACGATTACAAAGGTAAAACAATTGACGATAGGTTTGGCTATTTGTTCATTAAAGGTGAATTGCAGATAGTAATGAAAAATTATTTCAATTTTTCTTACCAATTTACCAATTCTATTTCATTTCCGTTCGATTCCAGATCTGATCATTTGCATCAGATCAATTATTCTGAGTGCAGGTCGAGCCCATGATTTTCTATTTTTTCTCTTTTAATAAATTCATTGGTAATTTGGAAGATGAGATCTCTCTAGATCTAGGGGGATCTTTATTCATTTTAAATTTTTATATTTTTAAGTTGAAGAGAATTAAAAAAATAAATAAATAAAGAGGAATTGTTTCCTAGGGAAATGCGATTCTGCATGTGAGGTCAATGGCAGCACACAAGGGAGCATTTACAGAAGATTCATTTTTTTTCCATTTCATGGCGTTAGGTTGATTACTTCGCCCCTCCATATGTATCCATAATCTTTATTTTAATTTTTTTTTGAATAATGTAGAAAATCAAAATGATATCACATAGGGAGAAAGAACTCTGCTAATCTGGTGTAAGTACCATTCATGCGCAAGGCCAATGGAAGAGCACAAGGAGCATCTTCAGTGCACAAGATGGGAGGCAGTGTGGTCTTTTTCATACCCTCCTGTATCTAAGCATAAGGTACACTAGGGTTCTTCTTCCCTATTACATATTAGGAGGTTTTTATTTATATATTTTTAGATAATATTAGAAAAACAGAATGATATTTAAGGAGAACTTCCCTCTTATAACTAGGGTAGAAAATCAAACTAATGACCTTAATAGGACTTAGACAAGCGCTCTATTGTGATGGACTGCATCTATCATGCGAAAAGCGCTTCCCCACAATTTAGAATCTTGGGTCTTATCTGTTTGACGAAAGAAAATGAAAAAGGCTAAAAAAAATAGAAAATTTGTATTTATTTCTCACAAACTATAACAAATAAGAGTGTTTGAGCAAGTGTGATGAAAAATTTATGGGACAACTTCGTAATGTATTTATTTATTTGTGGTGATGTGGCATACTATTTTTTCAATCCAACGCACTTTTCTTTAAAAAACAAAAAAAATCCACTCACTTCCAATTTTATTAATAAAACATTTAACACTAATCATATAAATTTTCTCATCGTGTTATTCTATCTCTTCGTCCCATTTCTCCTCTCTCCCATAAAATCCCACTCCATCTCCATTTCGTCTTTTCCCATCAAATTCCATCGAAAGAGTCATTTCATTATTTCTTTTCTTTCCCTTTACCAACTCAACACACAGACACTTGTGTCCCTGTCACCACCAAACAAAACAAAACAATCCTTAATGATGGAAATTCAGTCAACTCGGTCCAACGTTATACACATAATACATAATAATACATAATACGTTACTTTTGTTTTATTTGATTCCCACGTCAAATATTCCCAAAAAAATAGGAACATCCGCATTTACGTGGGCCGGGAAGGGTATTACGTGGCGTAGGTCCCACATAATTCCATCTACGGAGGATCCCTCTTGAAGGATCTCGTAGCCTGCTGCCTTTACTCTTGGAATGCTTTCTATATTATAATGAGGAAGAGTCTGGCAAATCTAACGACTAACGACGTCCCACTCTATCTTATCATTTCCTGTAATAACCATTGATTTGGAATCAAAATCGTCGTTTCTAATTTCATATGCAGTTGCAGTTACAGTCTCTCTCCCATTCTGCTTTGTCTTCTTCAACCTTCCAATCATCGAATAACAAAGCAAAGCAAAGCAAGTAATCTTTTCCTTTTGGCAAAAGTTTTCCTCCATTTTTTAAATTTTACTTTAGGTCTTTAGGGTTTGGATTCCTTAGTCAGGAAGTAGAGGATTTGTGATTTTCTCTCAGCATTAAAGGTTCCGCAGATCTGGATCAGAGGTTGTAATAGAGCACTGGAAGAGAGGGAGTTAGAAACTGCACTCTTCGGTGGTGGCAGTGACGATGGCGGATTTTCGGGAGAGTGGTCGAAGAAGCTCTTCTGAAAGTGACGATGAGGACTTTGTTTCATTGAGTGGCGAGGAGGATGATGTTGTTGTTGATGGAGGTTGGAGTGATAGTGATTTTGGACGCAGGGAGGCTGCGGGGAGTTCCAGTACTAACGGAGTTGGCGACTCTTCAGGTAGGGCATAATTTGATTCTCTACACTGAAATAAATGGAATGACAGACTATTTATTCGTGGTTTCTTCGATTAAAGAAGGAAGTGCTTGCCTGGTCATAGTTGGTTCTTTCTGCTGAATTTTTCTACTGAGATAGGGACGAAGGAACTTATTGTCTGTAGTCTCTCTACCAACTCAGTAGAGGCCACTAGTCTGGCGACATGCATGGATGTGGGAACACTCTAACAATTTCATGTTCAAATATTAACAATCCTTTGGAAGGAACCAAATATTATTTTTGGACAGTCTTATATCCACTTCTCTTTTGGTGATTGTTTCAAATAGGGAATACTATATGCATCACATTTCTATTACTTTTTCTGGGATTCCTTGTTTTCCCTATTGCATTGGATAGAATTACATTCTGATTTAAGTCTAAGATCCTCTTTACCTGATTTTTCATTGGATCCCTAGGCAAGTTCCAAAATTGCATGATTGCAGGTTGTTTGTATTATCACTGCCATCAAGTTTAAGCTTCTGAAGTCTTCGATGTTCTATGTCAATGTTATTGAGGCTGATGTGGTTAACTATACTCCTCCCTCCCCCCGCCCCCTCTTTTTTTTTTTGGATGAAAATTAACCATACTTACAATAGCTCATTTTATGTCATATTTACTATTGAAAAGGCACTTTGGTAGAGAAGCCATGCAAAAAGGAGAAAAATATTGGGCAATCAAGGGACACCATGCTTATAGACTGAATGGGATTGGTTGAGGATGTTGATATGGATAGGTAGCAACCAAGGATTAAAGTATCGGTATTGGTCGCCGTATCGGTCGGCCAAAATTAAGATACATATCGGAGGGTATCATATCGTATTGGAGATATGCTAAGATACGCTAAAGATACGCACATAAATGGATAAGAAACACTTTTTTATCCACTTCTGCATAAAAAAAGTAGTTAAAAAACGCTACATATAACAAGTATTATGCATTAACTCTAAATTGAGAATATCGCATTAAGAATCCAAGGTTCGTAATTGTCCCATAAATGTAAAATCCGTGTTCCAAACCTTGATTTCTACTTTAGTTAGAGAGAAAAATGGTTGGCAGCAACTTTGGAACAAAAACACTTAAAAAAAAATGTGTTTTTTTGAAAAATGATCTATCTTGGCCACTATATGACCTTAGCACACCGTATTGGTACGTATAGTTCCATATCGGTATGTATCGATACACACTGAAACATACATTTCACCTCGATTTTATATTTTCCATAGAGTATCAGTATGTATCGGTGCGTATCGTAGGATACATATCAATACGAAAGAATTTTAAAAATTTTATGTATCGCATCGGTAAGGGCCTATATAGATACGTATCGGCCGATACGGTACGATATGTACCGATACTTTAAACCATGGTAGCAACAGACTATGAAGGAAAATTTATAAATTAATTCATCCAAAAGAATTGGGAAGGGCCCTCATAGGTGAAAATACAATAGAAGGTTGATTGAATTGTTTTGGCTATTTAGACATTCAGTGGTGTTACCAGCTTGATGGAGCCAATGGGTGAAAGTTGAAATCTTTGGAAGGAATTAATGGAATTTTACTCCATCTTAATGGCATTGGTGGGATGGTGTAGAGACTTGTTTGGGAATGTGCTAGTAGATTGGGTTGCTGCGGGGTTACTATGTTCCATATCCATACTGTTGTTTGGATCGAAGAGGATGGAGAAATTACGAATATCCTGGCTCTGGAGATGCATTCTCAATTCCAGACCCTATGCTCTCCTTGCAATCTCTTGCTCTATGGGCAATGGCTCTTCCACCTTGCTCTGGCTTGACCCTTGGCACCCTGCAGGCATCCTTCTTCTCCTAGTCTCCCCTAGAATCTTCTCCTCCATTGGTTCAACTCGCTTTGCCACCGTTGCCTCCATCCTCTCTCCTAGTGGCTGGTCCCCTCCTCTCCCTCCCCCCTTGCCGGACCTCTGGTCTACCCTCCCCCCCATCTCCCCTAGTCACCGAGGATTACAAGATACCATTAATTGGGTTCCCTCCTTCTCGGGCCAATTCTCCTCTATATCGGCCTAGAACTTTACCAGCTCTAAGACCCTCTTATTCCCTGGAGAAATATCATCTGGTTCAAAGGGCACATCCCTTGCTATAGCTTCACCACCTGTCGAGCACTCTCCTACTATCTCCCAACATAGTCTTTCCTTAATTACCGTCACATCTGTTGGTGTATGATGTCTTGTATTCTGTCGCAGTTTAATCCAGGGAGTACTGGTGCAGCACCTAGACAGGCAGGACGGTGGTCCCGCTAGCCGGTTAGCGGGCCGTGGGGGTTGCAAGGGGGGCAGGAGGCCCCCTTGCATAGCAGGGGGTGTAGGGGGGCACAGCCCCCCGCTCGAATTTTTTTTATTTGAGGGCAATTGTGTACTTTCCGGATTAGGGTTTTTTCGCTATATATTTGTAGTGAGGGTTTCTTTCTCTGTAATGCAAGCAATACTGAGAGGTGTGAGGACGAGCGCTGTAACCCTATTCTCCATTGATAGTGAAGCAGGATCTCATCTCACCGGGGACGTAGGCAACATTGCCAAACCTCGTAAAATCCGTGTGCATTGTTTGTTTGTTTTTCATTATCTTCTGCATCGTTTTAGGGCTGCGTTTCTACAAATTGGTATCAGAGCTCTAGGTTTCCGTTTTCTAGGGTTTACTATCACGATGACAGGGAAGGGATCGAATGTCAAGTATGACATCGAGAGGTTTAATGGGAAGAACAATTTCACCCTCTGGCGTCAAAGGATGAAGGATCTTCTGATACAGCAAGGTTTGGCGAAAACGTTATTGGGGAAGTCGAAGAAACCTGAAAAAATTACTGACGAAGATTGGGAAGAGATGGAGGAAAAGGCGGTAAGTGCTATTCGATTAAATCTTTCTGATGATGCCCTACAATATGTTGTGGGTATCGATTCTGCACCGCAATTATGGGCGAAACTTGAAAGCATCTACATGACGAAGTCCTTAACGAACAAGTTGTTCGTGAAGAAGCAATTATACTCTCTACAGATGGAGGAAGGTATGGATCTATTAGAGCATCTTAACATGTTCAATCAGATCGTAAGTAAACTTGCAAACCTGGAGGTTAAGATCGAGGATGAAGACAAGGCGTTACTATTGCTGTCGTCGCTCCCAGAATCATATGATCATCTAGTAACGACTCTCTTGTACGGGAAGGAAACCCTTGAGATGGATGAAGTCGCAGCTGCCCTCATGTCCAATGATACAAGGAAGAAGGCCAGCAGTACGAAATCTCAAGGAGAAGGTTTTTTTCGGAGGTGACAAGGAGCAGGAAAGAGGGAGATCAAATCAGAAGGGATCTGGGAAGAGTCGATCAAAATCAAAAGGGGCAAAGACAAAGGTCTCTTGTTACTATTGCAAGAAGGAAGGTCATATGAAGAGAGAGTACTTGAAGAGGAAGGCGGACTTAAAGAAGAAAGGTGTAGATAAGGCATCTGAGGAAGCTAGCGTGGCTGACAGTTCAGATGGAGATGATGGAGATGTACTCTCTATATCATCAGGTAAGAACCAACCTTCTGATTCTTGGATTTTAGATTCTGGATGTTCATATCACATGTGTCCACATAAGGATTGGTTTGATACATATCAACCATATAATGGTGGGTCTGTCCTAATGGAGAATGATGCCATATGCAATACGATTGGGATAGGCACTATCAAAATGAAGATGTTTGATGGGATAGTAAGAACCTTAGCAGATGTGAGACATGTACCAGAATTAAGGAAAAACTTAATATCTTTGGGGGCACTTGACTTAAATGGCTGCAAGTACATAGCAGAAGGTGGAGTTCTCAAAGTTATTAAGGGTGTAATGGTTGTCATGAAGGGACAGCTAGCAGGAAACCTATACAGACTCATAAGGAACACAGTTATAGGTGGAGCATCTGTGACTACAGATGCAGTATTTGATACAGATGATACCTATCTGTGGCATATGCGGTTAGGGCATATAGGAGAAAGAGGATTGATGGAGCTTCATAAAAGGAAAATGTTGAAGGGAGTAAAAACTTGTAAACTGAATTTCTGCAAGTATTGTGTGTTCGGAAAACAGTGCAAGGTTAGTTTCAAAACTGCAAAACATAAGAGTAAAGAGGTGCTTGATTATGTACACAACGATGTATGGGGTCCTTCAACAACAAAATCTAAAGGTGGGGCAGAATACTTTGTGACCTTTGTTGATGATTGCTCAAGGAAAGTCTGGATCTACTTCATGAAGCATAAAAGTGAGGTGTTCACTAAATTTAAGGAATGGAAGGCTGAGGTAGAAAGGAAGACAGGAAAGAAAATTAAATACTTGAGAATAGATAATGGAGGAGAGTACACATACAAGCCGTTTCTAGAATTATGCAAAGCTGAAGGGATTACACGTCACTTCACGGTTCCAAAGACACCACAGCAAAATGGTGTAGCTGAAAAGATGAACAGAACACTTCTAGAAAGAGCTCGGAGTATGAGGTTGAATGCAGGGTTGAGCAAGAGATTTTGGGCAGAAGCAGTGAACATGGCATGTTTCCTCATCAATAGGTCTCCATCAAAGGCGATTGATTATAAAATTCCTGAAGAGGTATGGACAGGAAAACCAGTAGATTATTCTATTCTAAAAATATTTGGCTGTCCAGCCTATGCGCATGTTGAGAGTGAGCAGCGTTCCAAGTTAGACTCAAAGTTTAAGCAATGTATCTTTCTTGGTTTTAAGAAAGGTGTAAAGGGATTCACGTTGTAGGATCCAAGTTCACAGAAAGTTGTGGTTAGCAGAGACGTATTTGATGAGTCTCATATAGTGAAGTCAAATTACAATTCACAAGAAGTTGATGAAAATAAAAAAGGTTCTACTGTGCAGGTGGAGTTAGGTGAGTTAGAATCAACAAGAGAGAATGAGTCATCAAGTGACTTACCAGGACAACAGGAAGCAGTAGAAATTCCCTATGCTGTGGCAGAGGGTAAAGGGAAGCATACTCACAAAGCACCTATGAGATACGGGTTTGAGGACATGGTTGCCTATGCCCTCACTGTAGGTACAGGTGATCCATCTTCCTACCATGATGCTTTGAGTGATGCACAGCATGATAAATGGATGACAGCTATGATGGAGGAAATAGAATCTCTACAGAAGAACAAGACTTGGGAGATTGTGGAAAAACCCAAGGAAAGAAAAATCATTGGGTGTAAATGGGTCTTTCGTAAGAAAGAGGCAACATCTAAGAAGGAGCGTGAAAGGTATAAGACCAGACTTGTAGCCAAGGGCTATGCACAAAAGGAGGGGATAAACTACAATGAAATATTTTCTCCGGTGGTGAAACACACTTCAATCAGGGTACTACTTGCTTTGGTGGCCATGTATGATTTAGAGCTTGAACAATTTGATGTGAAAACTACATTTCTTCATGGTGACTTGGAGTAATAGATTTACATGGAGCAGCCTGAAGGTTTCAAGGTGCAGGGAAAGGAAGACCATGTTTATCTGCTTAAGAGGTCGCTTTATGGCTTTAAGCAATCTCCTAGGCAGTGGTACAAGCGCTTTGATTCCCACATGATGAAGATTGGCTACACAAGAAGTGAGTATGATAGTTGTGTTTATTATAAAGTGTCAAGTGATAATTCCATTATTTTGTTGATGCTCTATGTTGATGACATGCTCATTGCTGCAAAGAACAAACATGATATAGTCTCTTTGAAGTCTTTGTTGAGTGCTGAATTTGAGATGAAGGATCTTGGTGCCGCTAAGAAGATCCTTGGCATGGAAATCCTTAGAGATAAAAATGCAGGTAAACTTTGGGTAACTCAGAAGAGGTATATTGAAAAGGTGCTAGAGCGTTTCAATATGGAAAAGGCCAAGCCGGTTAGCACTCCGTTAGTTGGCCACTTCAAGTTATCTGAAAGGGAATGCCCTACAACACATGAGGAGATGGAGCAGATGTCTCAAGTCCCTTATGCTAGCGCAGTTGGGAGTCTCATGTATGCTATGGTTTGTAGCAGGCCGGATTTGTCTCATGCAGTCAGTGTTGTTAGCAGATACATGAGTAATCCAGGGAAGGAGCATTGGAATGCAATCAAGTGGATCTTCAGATATTTGAGCAAGACTAAAGATATAGGTGTTATGTTCAGTGGCAAGGGAAGTTCTACAGAATTGGCAGGTTATGTTGATTCTGACTATGCTGGTGATTTAGACAAGAGGAGGTCTACTACAGGGTATGTGTTTACATTGACTGGTGGACCTATATCATGGAGGGCGATGCTTCAGTCTACAATTGCATTGTCCACTACAGAGGCAGAGTACATGGCAGCAGTTGAGGCTGCCAAGGAAGGAGTCTGGTTGGCTAGACTGGTTCGTGAGTTGGGGTTGGAGCAAGGAGGTACAGTGTTACATTGTGACAGTCAGAGTGCCATACATCTTGCAAAGAATCAGGTGTTTCATGTAAGGACAAAGCATATTGATGTGAGATTTCACAAGATCAGGGAGCTTGTGTCAGAAGGCAGTATTCACTTGAGAAAAATTCATACAGATCTCAATCCTGCAGATATGTTTACAAAGCCAGTTACTACAGAGAAGTTTGAGTCCTGTTTGGACTTGATTAATATTACTCATTGTTGAAGATGAGGGACGTACCAAATAGGTGCGGGTTTGTACATCTAATGAGGTACAATGATGAAGACGTCTACAAGTTATCATTACAGGAGGCTCGACAGAATTCAAGCCAAGGTGGAGATTGTTGGTGTATGATGTCTTGTATTCCGTCGCAGTTTAATCTAGGGAGTACTGATGCAGCACCTAGACAGGCAGGACGGTGGTTCTGCTAGTCGGTTAGTGGGCCATGGGGGTTGCAAGGGGGGCAGGAGGCCCCCCTGCATAGCAGGGGGTGTAGGGGGGCGCAACCCCCCACTCGAATTTTTTTTATTTAAGGGTAATTGTGTACTTTCCGGATTAGGGTTTTTTCGTTATATATTTGTAGCGAGGGTTTCTTTCTCTGTAATGCAAGCAATACTGAGAGGTGTGAGGACGAGTGCTGTAACCCTATTCTCCATTGATAGTAAAGCATGATCTCATCTCACCGGGGACGTAAGCAATCTTGCCGAACCTCGTAAAATCCATGTGCATTGTTTGTTTTGTTTTTTCATTATCTTCTGCATCGTTTTAGGGTTGCATTTCTACAACATCCAGGTTCCTACCTCCTATTGTTTGTGTTGGTATGGACGTATAGTACTGAAGATGTGAACCACCTTTTCTTCTCCTGCCCTTTCTTTGCCTCCATCTAGAAGAAGGTCCTCTGCTCATGCTGGCCCTCCACTTGAACCATCCTTCCCCTCACCAGTGAATGGATCTAGGTAGACATGACCTAATAGTGGCTACACCATATGTGACACAGTTGGGAAACTAGCTTTTTGTGCCACAATTAACCACCTTTGGATGGAAAGAAATTTACGTAGATGGACCCCCAACTCTCGTTCCTTTGAAGGGATTTGGGAGGCCATCTATTTTGATGTTTCCTCTAAGATTAGATTCCTCAGTCACCGTCTGGTTCGTGATACCCCAAGGAACAGGCTCATTGTTGTCTCTTGGGGTCTTTCTACATCTTTCATCTCCCCCCTAATGAATGTCTCCTATAGTTAGTCTCTTTGAGGGTTAGATGCCCCCCTTTTTGTGGGTTTTGTCTTTTTGATTACCCCCTTTTTTTCCCTTGTATATTCTTCTTCTCGATAATGAATTATTTATTCATCCAAAAAAAAAAAAAAAGCTGTGGCCCTTTGGAGTAGGTTGGTTGGTTATAAACAAGTATATAGTACATAATGTTAGTGTTTTCTAGACTATTAGTTACTTAGAGACTGGTATCAACTCCTTTTCATGAGGAATGGGAAATTGAAAAGGTATTAAGCTGGCAGCTCCCTCCCGAAGGTGTGGCTAAGGTCAACATGGATGCTTTCCCCTGGAAATAGAGAGTTCTTAGGTACTAGGTGGGGTTTTAAGTATTGGTAGTATTGTATCGGTATCGCTATGAAACTTATTTTTCAAAAAAAAATTTTATAGATTGATTCGGTTTGATGGGGGCTTGATACTATCCGATACGAGACCAATACAGTCTGATACAGGCAAGTTACACTTGATATGCCTCCTTTAAACCTCCAAGACAGAAATCGTTAGTGATAATAAACGTGAGCAACTGAAGGCCTTGTAAACTTGTTTTTTTCTTTGATATGAGTTGGAGGAAATCATCTAACATATAAAATGACTCTAATCTTCACCATTTCAACAAGTTTTGGGGCTTGCAGTGCTCAAGTCACAGATCAAAACAAATTTAGGTGAAAAGTGGTAAAGTTGTGGATATATATTTTTGGGTGCTTAATTTTTTTTTTTTGTTATGCATCACTTGATTAGGTAAAAATGATTCAAATCCTTGCATCAAGCTGATATATATTTACGTACTGCATAATAAGAATGTGTTTTATGCTTTAAATCTGTATTTTTTTAAGGGGAAGTGTCCCCTGTGGGGGAGCGAGCCTGAGGGAGCACGAGGGCCAGTGGAAGCTAGAGGTCATTTTTCCATTTCATGGGGGGTGGGGTTGTCATTCGCAGCCCTATGTGTTTGGCAGAGGAGCCACACTCCCCCACATAGCCATTTTCCCTTCTTTTTTTTTTTTTTTTTTTTTTTATATGTATCATAAGCACATACTGCACATTTATGCATTTATTGACCATTTCCATGTGTATCTTTAGTGTATCTTGCGTCTCTTCTATATTTTATGTGACACCCAAGAATACGTCAAGTACCAGACCTGGGAGATCGATAAGGTGTCCCCACCAAGAATACGGCAAGTACTAGGGGGTTTGGGAGATTGGTGAAGGTGTGCAAACTTTAGTCCCACATCGCCTAAGGAGAGGTTACTTGGCTAGTTATTAACCTCTAGCCTCATTAATATGGCACAACATGTTTTAAAGCCTTAAAGTCAATAGGCCAAAGAGGACAATATTGTGCTAAGATTAATGGGGCTAGGCCGTTACACTTTAGGATACAATATGCTAATTTTCTTAAATCATCTCTATGATATGAAGCCGATATTGATACTTTAATCCTTGGTATTGGAGGAGTGATTGGGTCATGAGATGGAAGCGTGGCTGGATTTTTTTCGGGGCAAATTGGAGAAGGCGACTCTACTAGTGAAGAATTTAAAGCTCTATTTCTTGTTGAGCAAGGGGTGAATTCATGCAATAGTGGAAGGGAATTCAGCAAATGTGATTAGATGGAAGATGGATTCAAGCAAGGCTCCTTGGTGATATTCACTTAATAAAGCCTATTGGAAGATTGTATCCCAAGCTATATTAAGTTCCACCATGAGCTTGTATTGGGTGGGGTTGAGGCAGTAGGTCCTTTTGAGGACGACTGCCTTTGTTCTTGTAGTATTTCTATGTATCCTATATCCTTTTCTACTAAGTTGTTTATTCTCTTTTCATTGATAAAATTGTTATTAATCGCCCTAATAAAACAACATGAGTATAAGTTGTATAAAATCTTACCTTTCCTTTTATATTTTTCTCTCTTGTTTGGATTTGCAGCCAAGGAACCCAAGGAACAGATTCCTGGGCTGTTGCTTAGGTCTGCCATTTGTCAGTTTGCTTGACACACAAACTTTGTGGACATTTTGTCCACATCGACCTATGTTATAGCTATTTGGACAGTTCTTTGAGTTTGCCATGAAATGAAAGAAAAGTTAAATTACTGTAGAAAAGTTAAATTACTGTTGTTCCCTGATGATGATATTTACATCTCCGTTGACTTGCTTGTCTGCTCATAATTTGTTCTTGTTAGAAGAGTTCACTTATTTTATGTTACATTACATGTCCCTTTTGTGTCTCAGGTTTTGAAGCTTATTCATTCCCTTTTTAATTCTCAAAACTAAGAATATTTTCTGGATATTTTTTGAAGTTCTTTATGCATATGGTTGGATGGTTAAACATTCAGATAACTCACTATTCCTGAATCCATAATCCATGCTGTTTCTGATCTGTCTTCCCCAGGGGCTGTTGACAGGAGCTTGACTAGAGCGAATACTTCGCCTGGGGAAATTTTGAATGCTGACAACTTAGAGACAGCTTCTGACGAATTCGAGACGAATCCAAGTCATCTTAAGTTGGAACGATCAAAAACTGAGGGGCTTAAAAGACATAGTATCCTTGGTGAAGAGGCAAAAAAAATATTTGATGACAAAATATCATCCCAGAAGAAGGTATGTTCAATCCTGAATGTTTTCAATGTTACTTCGGATGGATTTTCCTATCCAAGAAATGACACAAATTATGGTTTTATTGTTCATTTATGATTGTCAAGTGAGAAGTTGAGATCTTATTTAGCTGAAATTTTAGGCCTTTAACAGAAGGTATGGCCTTAAGAGGCATGGATATAGCACAATTTTGGAAGCGTACTTGTGTAGCCAAATGTGGATGGTTTGGATTAGGATTTCTTAACTGATTGATTGAGTTATGGTTTCTTGATTGTGTGATTGTCTCAACCATAGGCATTTTATGGTAGTAGACCTATTAAGAACATTTTTGTTAAATATTTCAAAAAAAAACTGTTATAAGTGGTGATGCAGTTAAGGGGGTTTTAAAGGAAAGGTTCCTTATGTAATGCAATGCTAACCCCGAACCAGTGGGATCTGGTAGGAGATCAGCATGCAACAGGATCCCAGGGAAAAGAATAAGGACCAGATTAGGAGAAAATTGAATTACTCAACCAGAACAATTCTGATGTGCATAAAATTCTGGTCGAATGCTCTAATCAGTCATTATAATAGGTCTAAAAAATGATCTAACTGTGATGGACAAATTTAAAGATATTGAGATTTCCTTATCAAAGTACGAAGCTGAAATTTCAGGGAAAACAGTCAAATTGATAACAAGAAATTTTAGAATTCATACAGTAGTCTATAATTGATCTGATTTAATGAATTCAGAACCGATTGAAGTCTTGACAAAATACTGAAATCAGAACTGATAATTGAATTAGAAACAAGGATTGTGAGAAACCAACTTGAAGTAGGATTGTTCAAATTGATGGTTGAAACTGAAAGAATTGGAACCAACATCACAAAGAATGTTCAGCTATGGAATTAGAATGGTATTCTGAAAACAGATTTGAAAAGCCAGATCTGAATACTGAGTTTGGAAACATACTTGTACTAGCCTACGAGGATATTCTAAATTTGACTAAAACAGAGTGTAAATCAGAGTTCTGAACCCAGCAAGCAGTAAAGCAATTCGATGATAGGTTGTGCTAGAATTTTCAGTAACAATCAGCAACCAACAATGATTTTCAACAGGTCAGCACAATCGAAAAATAGTAGAACTATCATGCACAGATTTAGTGAGAAAATGATCTGACCTGTGATTTGATTATAGTATAAGAAAAGAAGGATATGAATTAGGAGCTCCACCTGATCCTCAGGGCTGGCATCCCACGAAACCCAAGTGTACAAGGCTTTACCATAGTTTTTAAGGCGGTAAGGCGACGGAGGCGTTTGAGGGTCTTTTGGAGCGCCTTAGCGATAAGGCGGGCATAAAGTGTCGCCTTATTGACTAAAGCGTTTCTGTGTAATTTTTTTTATAAAACCAATCTATTTGGCTCAAATCCTAGTTGAATCCTATTACTCATATGTTAAATAAATATTAAAGATTTATATTCATACCAATGTAAAATATTCATCAAGAAAACAAATCAATAAAGTGAATAAACTAAGTTCATCTTCATCAATCATCAATCATCACTAATCAATTGTCATAACATATTAACATGTAATATAAATACATAATTATGAAACAAAATTATAAATATAAAGAAAAGAAGACATAAAAAATATAAGTATTTATTATACTTACCTCTATGATGCCAAAATGAGTGCCTAAGCCCTAAGGTCATCCACTATATTTCTACTCCTGTCAAAGAAGAATGAAGCTCACCGCCGCCGGAGCAAGCTCACCGTTGCCAGAGCAAAATGGTCGCCTGGATCGGTGGTTCTTCCTTGTTCCTTGATTCCTTCTCAAAGCCCTTTCTTAGAACCCTTGACAAAATCCAAACCCTATTTGTGAATTGCGTTTTTGTTTTGTTTGTTTTGGTTATTTTTGGTGGAGTAAAGCTGATCCCATACATCTCAAGTGTTAACAAAACCATACACCTACCAATAAAAAATCTATATTTAGAATATTCATCAAGTAATTTTAAAATGTGTTTAAAAAAATAAAAAAAAAACCCATAATGCGCCACTTCATGTAAGGCAGAGCATTGCCTTACCATCTCTAGACCGCATCAGCGCCAAGGTGTCGCCTTACCAGCACCTTAAAAACTATGGGCTTTACTGCATCTCATAGCAAAACAAAGCTTTGAATCTCATAGAACTTCGCCTTACTAGCGCCTAAAAAACTATAGGCTTTACTACATCTCACAGCGAAACAAAGCTCTGAATCTCATAGAACCAAAATGCTAAAGCCAATATGTCATTCATTGAATTTGTGTCCGGGGATATAGCCCCATACACACTTATATAGAAGACGCAAAATGGGAATTGGACTAAGCTTAAAACTCTTTCGACTAATAGCTTACATTGGGATGAAGTCTCAAGTCTTAATTGACTATAATGCTATAGAATATCAAAGAAAACACTTTAATAACAATATATTTCATTTCCATGAATTTATGTTTATTCCCATTCTTTAAACCTTAATCATAGTAGTTATAGTGACATCAAAAGAAACAAATTCACATTTTGGTATGCACCACAAAATCATATTCTTCTCTTCCCTTGGATTCCATCAAGCTTGAACAAAGCTTTTGAAGCAGCAACTGATGGGAAAGAATGGCTTGTTGTCCATTTGAGCATGGTATCTTCTGGTGTATGGGGTGGATTCAAGGTTTGAGATCTCATTTCGTTTTGGTATTTCGGCTGCGGAATTTTTTTTTTTTTTGGTTGGCTGTTTTGGTGCTCAAATGGTGGTATTTTGACCTGAAACTTGGGGGATAACCTATTTTAAGGTTAATAAGCATGCTAAGAACATAAAAATGCAAAAATATTAGAACATGATATTGTTTTACAGTTGTACCTTTGTTTGGCAGCAACCGTTGAACTGTTATGAAAATTCTACCTACTTTATTGCTAGAACAAGATGTAATATGATAGTAAAACAACTAAATAATGCATTTGAGCCATGATCAAACATACATCAACATTAATTAGTTAATATTTAGAGTATAAGAGTAGTATACTATGCGACTCTCTAATCCACAAGTCCCAACTAAAGTCAAACACTGAGAATGTAACTTACACAACAGTACAACAGTAATCATAATGACTATGTAGTATCTACTATCTACTGGAAAGAACTATGAATACCTGACTGGATTCCACGCTCAGCACGATGGAGTCGATGTGCATTTTCCTCTGACTGCACCACAAATGCATGCCACGTCATAGTGTGAGAGAAGAATTGAACGTAATCCTCCACAACTGCCAAAAAGACTGAGTCATCTATATACTGAAGGTAGCCTATCCGAGGGTATGTATCACCACCATAGTATAAAGAAGAAGAACCCACCATTGAGTTACTGTCAACTGATGGTTCCGGCAACGTGTGCGGGTTGGCTGGGTATGAGAATAAATTGTCCACAAAGCCACTACCGTGTGACTGGGTCTGGGAGCCATAGTCAGTACTATTACTAGGAATGGATGAACCAGATATATGCCCCATCCCAGTGAATTGACCATAAGGTCCATGATACTGCGACCAGGTGCTCCTTCCAGTAAATGATGGGATATGCCATTGCCCACTCCCTCTACTCTCACTGTTCGGATGACTATCCCCTCCACTCAAACACATTCCGTCAATAGAAGTAATAGACTATCAATGTCCATACAATCTCGTTGCCCTTCACCGAATCGGCGATAAGGCCCTCTATTGTAACCTGAACTCCTCCCTCCACTTGATGGATGTGAACCATGATTAGAATCTTGTGTGGCATACTTAAACTGACTCTCCCCAGTGAATTGCACTAGCTCCGGCTATGGATCGTCCTGCTCATATTGCTCTCGAACTCCTTCAAATCTATCACCACCTCCTCCCCCATTACCATCATCACCATCATCATCGTCATCACCATCACCGTCGCCACCATCATCACCCTCATCACCATCACCACCATCGCCATCGCCATCGCCATCGCCATTGCCATCATCACCATCACCATGTGTCTGTGTATATGGCTATGTCTGAGTCTGGGTGTGGGTACAACCGCCCGATGAAATGGACCAATCATCTTCGTTATCATCATCATCCCTACTAGGTGCAGGCTTGAATAGTTGAGGGGTCTGTGAATGTATCCTTCCATCTGTAACCATATAATCATCAACATTGACCGCCATCTCTCGTACTAGATATGGGTCCGGCCTACCTCCCGACTGATCCATCAATGGCTCGCCTCTATCCCTCACCCAGTCCACTAGAGGATCCTCATCATCTGAGTCGATCTGGAAAATATCAGCCAGCTCGATTTGGCCCCTATCATTATCCTGACCCATGGATATGTGCTGCATCCTCAGTCTCATATTATATTGCACATACACTAAGTCATTCAGATGTTGTGAACCTAATCGATTCCGCCTCTTCGAATGGATGAGCGAAAATATGCTCCAATTTCTCTCACAACTAGATGTAGAACATGTCTAGGAGAGTACTTTGATGGCAATCTTCCTCAATTACGGAGACGAACCCCCATACTACACCCACTATTCAGCTGCATTATAAGTTACAAGTGTAAAAGATTATTTATGTTCCAAAACACTTAACACTTGTATAAGTAACATACTAAAATTTGGATTTCATACTAGGATCAGTATTTGTATGACCCGCATATGCGGCAGGAGCCCCGAAGCTGCCTAATGCATCTCTGAATTTTTTCGTCTATAACAAATTTACAAATATGCCCCTAGTTAACAACCATTGTACTAAAATTTAGATTCCTATAGTATAATAGTAATAGTACAAAACTAACCTCAGTATTGGCTTTGGCTTGTAGATCGGGGTCTGATTGTAACTTGGCAACCACTTGCTTCACTGCTTCTAGAAGATTCGGATCCAATGCAAGTCTCTTGCTGTACTGATACCTAGGGTTTAAATAATATGTTGAAATGTGACAAAACATATTATTGTTAATGTGAACATTAATGCATTTTTATATCATATAAAAGAATGTCTTCAGCTTAGCTTATCAGCCTTATGCAACGGATGCGAAAGCTAGCACTCCTAACGGTCTTCCATTATTTCCACAAATTTTTTACTTCCATGTGGGTTGGTAGCATAGACATTTTCCTTCATCATTGCAATAGCAGCCCACAGGCTTGGCAAGGTGGGTTTGAAAGCAGAATCCACCAACTTCAATATGCCAACAATTGGTGCAAAGATTTTAACCACTTTACCCAATTGTGTCCAAAACTCCTCTGATGAAATGGTTGTCTGTGCCTCCCTACCACCAGCTGATCCTACTTCCCTCCAACCAAACCACTCCTTAGATGCGAACATGGATCGAAGACCAACTTTCTTGGATTCAAAACTCCGGAGTGCAATATAGTTGGTAGCAAATCTTGTGAGACCGGGCTTGACCAAGTCACCCCCGCACTTCTCCCTCAATAGGTTCAATGAAAACCCATGATTATAGACAAATGTGCTCACTTGCCTAGCCCTTTCAACCACAATCTGCACAATTTTCAGTTTCCCCATGTCCTTCAACATTAGGTCAATGCAGTGTGCTGCACAAGGAGTCCAAAAGAGTTGGAATCTAGGTTTGTTCATCATTTTAATTCCGGCATTCTTGTAGTTACTTCCATTGTCAGTCACAATCTGAACAACATTTTGGATCCCAACTTCTTCCACAACATCCTTCAAAAGCTTGTAAATATATTTTGCATCCTTTCTTTCCTTGGATGCATCAATAGACTTCAAGAAAATGGTTCTACCGTCACAATAAACCATAAAATTGATGGACTTTCTCATGGGCCCTGTCCAACCATCACACATTATGGTTACCCTATAGCTCTTCCGTATAACTTTTAACTCATCAATATATGCTTTCAACTCACCCTTCTCCTTAGGCAAATATACATTCATCACCTCATATGCAGTCGGCCCCTTTATCCCTGGACCGGCCTCAGTCATAGCATCAAGCATCGGCTAGTAATAGGGACCTATGGTGGCGTTTGCTAGGATGCTATGAAATAACATCCACTTAGACACAACCTCCCCAACATTAGCTTTCATGTCTCCCCACATCCCCCTTTATCTTACGCTACTAACTACCCTTTTTCCTGTACGCACGGGGATCCTGTCGTAGAACGGGGTTCACACAAGGTGGAACCACTGGATCTAGATGTGGAGGTGGAGGTGGAGGTGGAGCTGCCCTTGTACTCTGTGATCTCCTAAAGTGCAAAGGGATCTGTGAAGATCCACTACCTTCTGCTTTAGATGGACCAGCTCCTCCATTTCTATGCCTTTCCGTCTCCTCATGAAGACTGTCAGCTCAATGCTTGCACCTGTCGCCAATCTTTAGCCTCTTGCTCAGTTTCTATGTCATTAGGCACATACACTGGGTCATCGCTGTCATCATTATATTGATGCACGGGAGCATATAGTGCCTTAAACTCTATCCTCGTCTTCTCCTTTGATGCTTCTCTTATTCCCCCCTTTGTGTCTTCAGCTATGGCCTTGGCAATATGATTAGGCACTTCTCTGCATCTAGCCACATCTGGGGAATTTCCAACCAGATGTTGCTTAAGTCTTGTGGGTCCACCACTCATAAACCTCTTATGACAGTAGTTACATTTTGTGTGCCTCTTATTGCCATCAATCGGCTCTCCGTGTTTCCATGCAATCTCTCCACTATCACGACTACTATCATGTCTTCCACCTCTTCTCCCTCTTCTCCCGCCTTCCTCATCGCCTCCTCTAGCTATTTTATGTCACCCTGATGTTGATGAATAGAAAAAAGAATGTCATTATTAACTTACAAGTATATGGTAGCTGCTTATATTTTATTCTTACATAAAATTATTTTTTAATTAATTTTTAGAAAATATTTTAATAACATAATACAACAAAATCAAAGATGTTATAACATAACAAGCATATAGTACGCTCCAAAACACTTTAATGTTAATCTCCTATTTTTCTTTTATTTTTAAAATCAAAACAGAAAATTTTCCCTATTTTTAAAATTATTTTTCAATTATTAATCTATTTTTCATATTTTTTGAAAATTAAAATAAATAATTACTGGCTGGAAAAAAATTTCACTCCGATGGAGTTGTAGAACAGCCATTGGTGACTAACATATATATAGTTGACAACCATCAAAGCAACATTTATCATAAAAAACAACAATTTATGTTAATGGAAAATGAAATTTTAAACCAGAAAAATAAAAAAAATATTTATGTACCAAAAAAAAAATTTTGACTCCATGAGGTCATAGATCGGCCTCTAATGTCTAACATATAAAAAATCTACAAGCATCCAACAAGTATTTATGTACTATTTCAGAAAAAAATGGTTTTAGAGAAAGAACTTTACCTTATTTAAGCTTTGAATGTATAGTTCTTGTAGGAGTCCAATAGAAGTCAAAGAGTGTAATGATGTGGCTAATTAGAGGATGAAAGGAGTGTTTTTCCTTCAAAATAGCTCCTTGAACCGAAACCACCGAGACAGCTGAGACATAGTCGAAAATTTCGACTCTGTCTTGACGAAATGGAGTATTTATAACATATGGATTGTACCATTTCGGTGAGATACCGAAACGGTATTGAAATTTCGACCGAATTTTTTACAACCCTTAATTCGTACCTAGTTTCGTTTCGGTAGGCAAAAAAAAACAACCGAAATTTTTGCGAGATTTCGAACCATGGGTGGATTAAGAGTCGCAAGGAACGGTAACTCAGTTTCGCCAGTGTTTTGTAAGTTAATGGATTTGATGAAATAATTAGATAATTTTCATAGTAGGGAAGAGTTTCTAGCTATCTTGATGTGATTAAAAACTAAAACTTGCAATTTTTATCCTTTACTACACCTGTGTTTACTAGTTAGCGAGGAAATTTTACAAGGACTATAAGCGTAATATATTTACCCATATACTATTATACCAAATCCTATATGCTGTAGGAAACGACTTCTTAAGTGTCAACTCATTTGGGACCTAATTCAGACCAACTACACTTTAATAACAATTTAAAGAAAAGAATAGGAGTCTAACTAGACCTCACAACTTAAGCAAATAATAAATCCCGTATTCCTTCCTCCTTTCCATATTAGGCCCATTAAAGTGGCTTATTATTGTAAATTATAAGATAGAGGAAGAGGAAGAGGAAGAGAAAGAGAAAGATAACAAGAGATAAAAAGATGGATGTAACCTTGGAAGTCACAATATTATTGTTGAGACTGCGCATTTCATTCAATATATAATCATGAAAAAAACCTAACAAGGGCATAAATGACATAAATAACATAAAAAAAAAAGGAAAAAACATAAAGTTATTGTTCACGTGAACAGTATTGTGAACTTTTTAATCAATAATTCATAACAATCCCCCTCAAGCTGGAATATACATATAGCAAAAGAAAGCTCTAGCTTGAACCAACAAGAACTCCAATCAACCATCATAAAGCCAGTGGCCATTCAAACACATCAAACATTAGTAGATAAAGAAACGTGTGTCGAATAAACCAAGCCAAACCATCAACAACTAACAATAGCAACGCCAAAAGCCCTTCCCAAAGAAGGCACTGCAACAAAACTATAGCACCCAATAGCTACAACACTCACAAGCCTCAAATAGAGATCTCCCCAAACAGATGTCTTATATAAAATTCCACAAATAAATAGGCAACATCAGGTTGCTGGGGACCAAACAACATTAGGTCACTGACTGTAATCATCTTCAAAAGATAAAACTGTTGTTGAGGACACACACGACTACACGAGCAGAAACTTAACAATAAATCAATTTTCAACAACAATAATATTGAACAGACAATATCACTAACCACTGATGATTGAGTTGAGAAAATAATGCTGATAATAATCTTTGTAATAATCTTCAATCTCCCCCCCACGTGTGAAAGTACACGTGGGCAAATAATTAGCATCCTAAAAGGAACCCTTCAACAAAGATCAACCAACTTCTCAAAACCCTACAAAATCTATTTCGTCAAAGCACTAACAAAGAATCGATTTCTCCACTGAAGCCCGAGTTTCCTTCAACGAACTAGTCTCTAAAAAAAAAAAGCAACCAAATAGTAGGATAGGGTGTTGCGCCCCTTCAAAAAGAAACCCTAGAAAAACCTCAAACCAGAACTTGTGATGATTGGAATGGGAAATATGGAAGTGTCTCAGCACTTGAGGACTTTTCTCTGATAGGATGAGGATACATCATACAACCTTAGTAACAACACTCTTTGCTTTAACCATGGACGTAAAGAAATCAGAAACAACCCTGAGCAGTAGCCAAAACTTGACCCACAAAACTTCTCCTAAAACATCTATCCCAAAACCTTCTCCCAAAAATCAATCCCAAAAACCCTGACAAATTGATTTTTATCCAAAACCCTAACAAAAATTAATTCCTTCACTAGCTTTATCTTTTTTTGGGTGAATAATAAATCCATTACCAAGGGAAAAGAGAATACTTACAAGCCCCAAAGAAGGGGAGGGAGAAGAAAAAGAAAAATAAAGAAAACAAAACAAAAGTCCCACAGATCTCAAATAGGATCTGGCGTCCTGATCACAGAGTTGGGAAGCTCCCAGGAAGCAACAATGTGACAATTTCTAGTCGAAGGGGAACTAGTTGAATGGACTTTTGCAATCTTGGCTTTGACATCAAAGGAGATGTGGCTCCAAATCTTTTCGAGCGGCCGAGAGTTGGAGTTCCATTTCCTATGATTTCTCTCCATCCATAGTTGGTTGGTAGTTGCATAAAAAGCGAGCTTGCCCACAAGGTCACAAATGGTCTTCCTTGGAAATGTCATATCCATCCAGATCCATTCCCTTTGGAAAGGAAGGATTCTTCTATTGGTCGGCCAACTTTTTTAGAGGACCATTTTCCAAATAGAGGAAGAAACAGGGCAGGCGAAGAATAGGTGATCAATATATTTGGGCTCTGAGCCGCATAGGAAGCAGGCTGGGGAAATTAGAATCCGTCTCTGGATGAGGAAAGCTTGTGTGGGGAGGCATTTTGAGAATACTCTCCAAACCGTGAAGCTTTGCCTAGGAATATGGTGGCTGAACCAGATGAGCTTGTGCCATGGGGAAGGGGGACCATGAAGTCTGATGAAGTCCCAAGCAGCCTTGGCAATGAAGGGACCATTCGGGGCACAATGCCAGAGAATAGAATCTTTCCTCCTTTGGCTGGCTGAAGGAATGGTATAGGTAGAGAATTCCAAATGTCAACAATCTGACTAGAAACTGGGGAAGAGAGGTCCTATGAACCAGAAGATAATATATCAACAACCATGGCCTGCCTGGGGAGCCCCGAACTATAGATGGACCTGCTTTAGTGGCTTTATATTCCTTCAACCTTCAGAAGAAATTGATCTAAATAAGAAGAATTGAATGATTGATCCAACACTGATAAATTCAAACAGCAGCCCTTCTAACAAAAATTGATCCCAACAAATAATGGATCCTAAGAAAATTGATTCCAAGAACTGATTGATCATCTCCAAAATTTCAAATCAACCACCAATAACAATCAAACCAAAAGAAAAAGTGCTTGTTTGCATGCAGCAGTAATGAAACATTCAAGTAAATTATCATCAAATCTTAAGGAAATCTTACTTCTTCTTCTTTGAACTAAGGTTTCGTCATAAACCATAGAATCTTGAAACCATAGTTGTCACAGCACCAAGGCGAACCAAGGCGGTGGAGGGTTGCCTAAGCGATTAGGTGAGAAGGCACCCGCCTTAAGGCGAACAAGTGTTATTTTTTATTTCCTATTTTCTAACATTATTTAGTAAGTTATATATACCTTGTATCATAAAAAATCAAGATTAAGCCACATCAAGTCATTAAAAATCAACATTTAGCCACATCAAATAAAAAAAAATTAACATTAAGTCATATTAAGTTATAAAAAATCAACATTTAGAGAAATGCTCTTATTCTATAATAAGTTTGACTGGTCAAATGATTTTATTTTTACATGAGATTTTTTGTATTAGTTATAACATAAAATCAGCTTTCTAACAAGTCTAAGATTACTTAAATCTGAGTTGCAATGACAAAGTTATGCTTCAGTCAAACTTATTTTTAAGTACGTGAATACTGTTAAAATCGCCTTAATGAAAATAATTTTATGAATATCAAAACAAAATATTATTTACCGAACTTTTGGTTTTAGCAATGTTTTAACATGATAGAATTTATAAAATTTTCATAATTGAGGAAAACCCTAGTATTTAAAAGTTGAAAATCGTCCCTATAACAAAAATCCAGTTTTTGTTCTTAGACTAGGGGGTTGACTTTTTATCCTTTTGGAATTTGATTTTTAAACTATTTTTATTGGATTCAAATAGGGGATATTTGCTTATTTATGAATAATATCTTAAGTAAATGAAATAAAAAATATTAAAAACATTTACTTGAATGATATTTGGCATAAATAAGTGCAGAAACACAAGGCGGCTGTCGCCTAGGCCCCAGGCAAACCGCCTGGACGCCTAGTTGTCGCCTAGGCGATGCCTTGACAACTATGCTTGAAACGACCCTCAAACTGGCAATCACGAAGGGAATACTGACAGCCTACTCTGATACCATGTAAATAATAAGAAAGAGGAAGAGAAAGAGAAAGAGAACAAGAGAGATAGAAATGGTTGTAACCTTGGGAGTCACAACCATAGTTATTTAATTAGGATTCCGGAATTATTCATTTTATTAATTCGACAATTCAGTCAAAATATCGGTAAAAAAGTGGGAAAAATAAAATTCAGATTCGAGAATAATTATTTTACAAAAAAATAATTTCGGATGTTATTTTTAATATTTGTAGTACTTGTTTCATATTATCTTTTGATTATCACATGTGCATAATATACAAATGATATAAAAATTAGAATTTTAAATTTTAGTGATAAAAAATAATATATATTAGTTATGTTTAATTTTCTTTTACTCTTTTTATTTTTTTCTAAACTCATTTCCTTTTACTCTAATAATTGATATGAGAGAGAGAGAGAGAGAGAGAGAGAGGGTTGAAAAATTGGGGTGAGATTATCTCGGGAAAGATGAAACTTTGTTGGTTTCTAATAAAAAAAAGAAGAAAGTAATATTGACAATCAAGTGGTTAATAAATGCATAAGAGTTACTATTATTATTATTATTTTTTTTAATTCGACCGAATTATTCGCGACATTTTAAAAAGTTCCATAAATTCGTGATTTTATTTTATTCAGATTCGGAGCGAATTATTCGTAAAATTCGGTTCGGCCGAATGCCAATAATTTGGCAAATTAAATAACTGGGGTCACAACCTTATTGTTGAGACTGCCCACTACATTCAATATATAATCTCGACAAAACCTTGACAAGGGCATAAAGGACATTGTAAGTCAATGGGTAGGGGTAGTCTTATCTTTCTTTTTTTTATTTTCTGGTTGTTTTTTCCAGTTATGTCCCTGGTTATCTTTAGGATATTTTATATATCATTGAAGTGGGAGTTATAACATATAAGTTGTAACTCCCACCAGGTTACACACCCATCGGTTCTCTCTCTTTCTCCTTCTTCTCTTTTTTCCTTTTTCTAATATTTACATGGTATCAAAGCAAGATCCTTAGGTACTGCTGCAATTTTCCTAGATATCTTGTCCTCCTCTCTTTTAAGGTTTTAACCATTATTGGTTGATGATTCATCTCAGAGAATCCTTGGGATCACTTTCGTTTTTGTTTGAAGGGTTGCAGCACCCTATGCTGTTTTTTGGGATTATGTAGAGACTAATTCATGTTACAAATTAAGAACTAGGTCTCTTCTTGATGTTGGTTGATTTATGAAGTAAAGAATGCGGGTGGACTTTCAGATTTAGATGTGGACAACAAGTTTTGGGGGGGTTTCGTCAGGGTTTTCTGACAAAATAGAGTTTTGTCAGGCTTTTACTGGTAACGATTTTCGGTCTTTGTGCTTCTCTAATCTATGATTTTTTGAAGAATGTCTAAACCACCAAAGAATGTTATCACTAAGGTTGTTTCTTCGTCCTCTAATCGTATTACTGAGAAAAGGTTAGAAGGGATTTCCATCTTTCAATAATGGAAAAATATTGTTGGTGTTGACTGGTCGTGATCAACAAGATCACTTGACAAAAACTAAACATGCCACAGACACATAATGGGAAACGACTGATGTAAGAATTTTGGGACAAATGCTGAATTCTATGGATAATTAGATTGTTGACTTGGTTACCCATATTGATGCGGTTAAGGAGCATTGGGAGTATCTGAATGTTCTGTACTCTGGACAGAACAACTTTTCCCGTATGTATGATTTATATTAGGAGTTCTATAGGGCTGATTGAAAGGGTCGCTCTTTGACTCAGTATTTTGTTGACTTTAAGAGGATGTATGAGGAATTGAATTCCCTATTTCGTATTACTTCTGATGTGGAATAGATGCAAAATTAGCGAGAGCAGCTTGCTGTCATGGGATTTTTTTTTTTTGGTGGTCTTGGGAAGGAGTTTGATTCCATTTGCTCTCAGATTCTAGGTGGTGACAAGGTAGCCACACTTTCAGACACTTTTTCACGAGTATCTCGTGAGAACTCACATGATTCTACCCCTGTTGATAATTTAGCCTTGGCTTCTTGTACACCTAATCGTGAGCCCAATAGTGGGACAGGTGGTGGTGTTGGTCGCTCCCAACCCTGGTACTCAGAATAATTTAGAGACTTCTGGTTCGGTGAAGACTTGTCACCATTGTGGTCACCTAGGACACATCCAATGCTTTTGTTGGAATCTTCATGACAAACCATCTCAATAACAGTTTGCCAGTTCTACTACTACTGCTGATTTTGCTGTTACATCCTCTTCGCACTATGAGGGTGAGACATTGAAGATGTTTGACGAGGAGTATGCACACCTTACTCAGTTTCAGATTTCTTAGTCATCCTAGCCATCTACTGCTACATTTGTTCAGACAGGTAATGCCAATGCATGCCTTTCGATTGCTTCCCGCCCTTGGATCATTGATTTAGATGCATTGGACCATAAGACTGGGGTCTTAGGTATACTTTTTTTTTTATACATCCTTTAATGTCACCTTAGCTGACAATTCTTTAGCCAAGGTTACTAGTATAGGCACTGCTCATGCCACTCCTTTGTCCTTATCTTTTGTTCTCTATCTTCCTGGATTTTCTTTTAACCTTTTGTCTGTTAATAAGTTCATTAAAGCCCATAATTGTTCTATGACCTTTTTCTTTGATTCCTATGTTTTTCAAGACCTCATGACGAAGAGGACGATTGGTAGAGGTCGTGAATCAGGGGGCTGTATCTACTTGAGGACACTTCATCTGTGGTGTGTTCAAGCGTAGCATCATTTCACCAAATTCAATGTCGTTTGGTTCATCCTTCACTGGATAGTTTGAGGTGTTTAGATTCTCGGGTTTTGTCTATTTCTAGTTTAAATTGTGAGTCTTGTCAGTTTGGGAAGCTTCATAGTGTAAGCTTCCCTTAGGGTCAATAAACGGTCTGACCAACTGATGCAACACCAACGAAGGTCTACACGAGAAGGACTAAGAAGGTCGACCCAAGTGGCTGACTGGGTCGACCAGATCTGGTTTTGGATAGCCCACGATTTGGGCTAGTGATGGGGGGATATTAGATATTATTTAGTTGCTAATTTAGCCATATATTTAGTTTCTAAGTTATGTTTGAAAGTAGTTTCTAATTTCCATTTCAGATCTAGTTTCCTGTTACAGTTTCAGTTTTAGTAACTTCATGTAACTAGTTTTTAGTAACTCAGTCTTTGTTAGTTTCTAAAATCTGAGTTACTATTATTTGTAGTCTTCCCCATCATTATTATAAATAAAGAGACGGGCAGCAATATAGCCCATGATTTTGAATTTTAAGAAAAGAAAGCTCTTATGCTGCTGCTGCCGGTGGGTTTTTCCATGGCTGTTCCTTGTGTCTGATCAAGGAAGAAGGACTTGGTGTGTGATCCGAGTGACTCTTTGCGGTGTGAAGTTCAGGAAGATTCTTCGTGTGTTTTCTTCTCTTATTTACAGTCTATATTCAAGCTATTACTGCCGCGACAAATCAGGTATTTACTCTTTTAAGTTTCTGCCCAGAAATTCTGCTGAATTCCTGAAACAGAGTCCATCGGCCTGTACTGTTGGAGTTAGTTCCAGTTGTCGGTTTCTTTAAAATTCTGGTCAATTGTTCCTCCATACCCCATTGAGGATCGATCCAAGTTTGAGCTATTTTTGTGCAGCCATTATTGAAATAATCAAAATCTCCATATTTTTGTCTTCTAGTGGCCTGTAGCTTCTACTTTCTGAAATTGATATTTCTGTTGGTATTGCTGCTGATTCCTGGACTGCCGATCATGTATTCTGTTAACTTGAATCTGTTAGTAATCTTATTCAGTCCCTGGTTTAATTCTAAGAGCTAATGCTGTACTGTTTGTTCTCTGTGTTACTGTTCATTGAGATTGATAGTATTTCTGGACTGTTATTTGAAGTCTGATTTCTGATATAAATTTGGGGCTGGTTTTGGTTGTTCTTTGGTCTACAAGTTCCTGTTGTTTGGGTCTGGTTTGATTGTTCAAATCTAGTCCTACATTACCAACCTTTCTCTCTAGTTCATTCAGATGTTTGGGGTCCTTGTCCCATTGTTTCTAAGCTAGGATTTCGTTATTTTCTTACATTTGTTGATGACTATTCCAAAGTCTCCTGGATTTTACTTAATGAAAAATTGTTCCGAGTTCTTTTCCCTTTTTTGTGATTTGTATATGAGATTCTGAATCAATCCAACACTACTTTGCAGATTCAGAATCAATTCAATTCAGAATCAATTCAACACTACTTTGCGCATTCTTCGTAGTGATAATGCTAAGGAATAATTTTTTTTCTCCTTTTACTACTTTTATGGTTCAACATGGCATTTTACATTAGTCTTCTTGTGCTGACACCCCACAACAGAATAGTATGGTTGAAAGGAAGAATAGACACTTAATAGAGTTATATAGGTCACACGATCTCTTCTTTTTTAGATGAAAGTGCCCAAACCTTTTTGGGTTGATGGTGTCTTAACAAGGTATCTTATTAACCGCATGTCTTACGTGGTGGGATTCCCTTTATTGCCACATCTTTGGTAGTGTTTGCTTAATTCTTGATCATCGTCCATGTATTTCCAAGTTGGATCCAAAAGCTCTTAAATATATGTTTGTTGGCTATTCTAGAACCCAAAAGAGTTATTGTTGCTATTCCTTTAAGTTGCACAAGTATTTTGTCATTGCCGATTTTTCCTTCTTTGAGTCCACTCCTTATTATGACCCTTCTTTTGTTGCTTTTGAGTTGGATGATGATATTCCTTTATATATTATTCAAAATTATGTTCCTCAGGTTCCTCCTACACCTCCTCCGCCATCTCTGCCGCCCCGGCTCTGCCAGCAGCTCCACCACCACACCTTGTTGTGTTCCAGTGTCACCCTTGGCAAGAATTGACCCCCCACTTCTTCTGCCTTGCCTCTTTTGTCTGCTGGTCTTGAAGTACGTACTTTTGATCTTGATATAGCTATTGCTTTGCGTAAGGGTGTCCGGGTTGTACCCAGCATCCTATATCTAATTTTATGTCATATTTTGGTTTGTCCCCTACTTTCCATACTTGTTTAACTACAGTTGTGAGCATGGTTTAAAGTATCTTCGATACCGATATGATACTCTAATACATATTTTAAATTTAGCTGACTGATACAACTACCGATACCGATACTTTAATCCTTGATCTTTAGCATATCTTAGCATATCTTCGATACAATACAATACCCTCCGATACATATCTTAAATTTAGCCGACAGATACGATGATCGATACCAATATTTTAATCTTTGGTTGAGAGTCATCCTATTTATAGTTTAAAGTATCTCTGATACCAATACGATACCCTCCGATACGTATCTTAAATTTAGCCGACCAATACAATACACACCGATACGATACATAGAATTTTTAAAATCATTTCGTATCGATATATATCCTATGATACATACCGATATGCACCAATACACTATCAATATGTATTGATACTCTATGAAAAATATAAAATTGAGGTGAAATATATGTTTTGGTATGTATCAGTACGTATCGGTGTGTATTTGTATGTATCAATCGGCATGTATCGATGAGTATCATTACGTATCGGTGAGTATCAGTACGTATCGATCAGTACGTATCAGTGAGTATCGGTACGTATCGATATATACCGATACAGTGCGCTACGGTTATATAATGGCCAAGATGGGTATTTTTTCAGAAAATACGATTTTTTGAGGGGTTTTTGTTGTTCTAAAGTTGCTGCCAGCCATATTTCTCTCTGTCTAAAGTGGAAATCAAGGTTGGGAACAAGGATTTTACATTTATGGGACAAGTACAAATCTTGAATTCTTAGTGCGATACCCTCAATTTAGTGTTTATGCATAATACATGTTATCAATAGCTTTTTTTAACAAAATTTTTATGTAAAAGTGTTTAAAAAGGTGTTTCATATCCATTTATGTGTGTATCTTTAGCATATCTTAGCGTATCTCCGATATGATACGATACCCTCCGATACGTATCTTAATTTTGGTCGACCGATACGATGACCGATACCGATACTTTAATCCTTGATCTTATTCCTAAGTTTATTGCAAAGGCTCTGTCTCACCCTGGTTGGCGGGTTGTTATGACTGAGGAATTGTGAATTAGACATGGGACCTTATTCCGTTACCCTCAGGAAAATCAACTATTGGTTTCGCTGGGTTTTTATGGTGAAGGTGAATCTAGATGGTTCATTGCCCCGTTTGAAGGCTCACCTTATTGCCAAAGGATATGCCTAGACATATGGGGTTGATTACTTAGATACTTTTTCCCCTGTGGCTAAGTATATTTCTGTTTGAATTTGATCTCTCTCGTTGCTACCTATCATTGGCTCTTGTTTCGATTAGATGTAAAGAATGCTTTCTTACATGGCGTTCTCCATGAAGAGGTATATATGGAGCAACCTCCTGAGTTTGTTGCTCAAGGGGAGTATGGTATGGTGTGCAAGCTCAAGAAATATTTGTATGGGCTAAAACAATCACCTCGGGCGTGGTTTTGTCGATTTATTGAGGTGGTTTTGGAGTTTGGCTGACACGGTATAATAGTGATCATTTGGTCTTTTTCCGGCATTCAGTTGCAGAATGGATATATATTGTTATTACAGGAGATGATTTGTCAGGAATTGAGAAGTTGAAGGAACATTTAACAATAGAATTTTCATCCCAAAGATTTGGGAAGGTTGAAATATTTCCTGGGTGTGGAAGTGGCTTAGTCAAGGAAAAGAATTTTGCTCTCACAGCGAAAATATATCATTGATCTTTTAGAGACAGGAATGTTGGGTTCTAAACCCTTATATACTCCCGTGGATCACAATTTAAAGCTAATAATTGATAATAGTGATGTTTTTCGGGATCCTGAGAAGTATTGAAGACTTGTTGGGAAACTAAATTATTTGGTTGTGACTTGACCTGATATTGCTTTTCCTGTTAGTGTGGTGAGTCAATTTTTGTCTGCTCCTCGGCTGCCTCATTGGGAGGTTGTTATGCGTATTCTGCGATACCTTAAGAAGTCTCCTGGACGCGGTCTACTTTACTTGGACCATGGACATAGGCGAGTTAAAGGTTTTTCAGATGTTGACTGGACTGGGTCTCCTATTGATAGGAGGTCAACTATAGGTTATTGCACATTTGTTGGAGGAAACCTTGTGTTATAGAAGAGCAAGAAACAAACAGTTGTGGCTCGATCTAGTGTAGAGTCAGAATATTGGGCTATAGCACATGTTACGTGTGAATTGATGTGGGTGAAACAGTTATTGGCTGAACTTGGGTTTATAAATGATTCGTCTATGTAGTTATGGTGTGATAATCAGGCTGCTGTTCATATTGCTTTGATTCTTGTTTCATGAAACACATCAAAGTAGATTGTCACTTTATTTTAGAGAAGTTGCAACAGGGACTTATTTTTCCTAATCATGTTCGTATAAGAGAACAACTTGCTGATTTGTTTAAAAAGTCTTTGGGGAGTGTTTGAGTGGATTATATTTGTAACAAGTTGGGCATGATTAACATATATGCTCCAGCTTGAGGGGGAGTGTAAGTCGAGTTCAGTAGATCTAGCGCTTCCAATGTGGGTAGGGGTAGTTTGTCTCTCTTTTTTGTTTCTGGTTGTTTTTTCTAGTTATGTCCCTGGTTATCTGTAGGTTGTTATTATATATATCATTGAAGTGGGAGTTATAACATATAAGTTGTAACTCCCAACAGGTTACACACCCATCGGTTCTCTCTCTTTCTCCTTTTTCTCTCTTATACCCCCTCTCTCCTCTTCTCTTCTCCTCTCCTCTCCCTTTCCTTAAAAGTCCTTTCTCGTTCCATCCAATCTGACACTAAACTTCATCTCATCTCCCCCATCCCCAAATGCAAATGCCTTCTTTCCCACCTGGCTTTTGTCGATGACATCATGATCTTCTCTAAGGATGATCCCCTCTCCATCACCACTATTATATCCACCCTCCACTCCTTCTAAACTCTCTTGGGTCTCAATATCAACCTTCTCAAATCTAATCTCTTCTTCTCTGGTGTCTCCCCTGATGCTCAAGACATCCTTTTTGGAATCACGGGATTTTATTTGGGATCCTTACTTGTCAAATATATAGGTCTCCCTCTCATTTCCTTTAGTCCTTCCTCCCATCACTACTCCCTTATGCTTAATCTTCTCCTGAAAAACTCTAACTTTGGAAAGGCAAACTCCTATCTTTTGCTGGTCGTCTAAACCTAATCAGGTCGGTCCTCTAGTCCATGTACTTTATTGGTCCGGCATTTTTGTCCTCCCTGCCTCCACGATCAAGTCCATTGAAAGACTCCTGTGCTTCTTCCTCTGGAAGGACTTGGATTCCTCCAAGTTCCTCTGGCCCCTCTGCTGGAGAAAGGTATGCCTTCCTAAAGCGGAAGGAGGCTTAGGGATTAGAAGAATCAAAGAGGTTAATTCTATGGGAGTCCTTAAGCTCATTTGGAAAATTGTGACTAAGCAGAAAAGTATTTGGGTTAATTGGATTCACTCCGGTTTTCTTAAACACAACTCTCTTTGGACGACCCCTTCCAATACTGATGCCTCCTGGATCTGGAGAAAGATTCTCGGCCATAGGCTTTTCGCCCTTAATGCCATCTCCTTTTCCATCAACAATGGTCGGGCCACCTCTCTTTGGAATGACCCTTGGCATCCTTCCGGTATCCAGTCCCATCTGATCTCTCCCAAGAATATCTACTCTTCCGGTCTCCCCATCAATGCATTTGTCTCCCTAATCCTCTCTCCCATAGGCTGGTCTCCCCCTCCCTTCCCCCCTCTCCTTGACCTTTGGACCTCCCTTCCTCCTCTCTCCCTTGACCATAGAGGAAGGGAGGATAAATGCACCTGGGTGCCCTATTTCAATGGGATCTTCTCCTCTGCCTCTGCTTAGTCCTTCGTTAGATCCTCCGCCCCTGTGGTCCCGTGGCATAATTTGGTCTGGTTTAAAGGCCATATTCCCCGCCATAACTTTACTCTATGGCGTTGCCTCTCCAATTGTCTCGCTACCCAAACCTTCCTCATTCACCACCATTTCCCCACCAACCCTTCCTGTTGTCTTTGTCCCCAGGGTACCAAGGACATCCCCCACCTATTCTTCTCCTACCCCTTCTCCTTATGTCTGTTAATCTATCCTTTCTAGGTGCTGGCCTGCTAGTAGATCCATTCTCCCTTTTGACAGAGGATGGAACTGGATTGACATGACCTTTTTCTGGTTCTTCCATCTGTGACACCCTTGGCAAGTTGGATTTTTGTGCAACCATAACTCATCTCTAGATGGAGTACAACATCCGTAGATGGTCTTCCAACTCTCAGTATCCGGACAAGATTTGGAAAACCATCTACTTTGATGTTACATCCAAAATCCAATCCCTTCATGCTTGTCCTGTCCCCAATTCCCTTAGGAACACCCATATCATCGCTTCATGGAACCTACAGCTCGACCTCATCCCCCTAACTTGATGGTTATTCTCCCC
>NC_056565.1:30896326-30941280 GCF_013358625.1 Macadamia integrifolia | reverse complement strand
CCCCCCCCCCCCCCCAAAAAAAAACACTTTAATGTTCCCCTTTGGCCTTGATGTGGTGACTTTGTTCATTATTTTGATGGTTCCCCCCCGGGTTGGCATAAAGCCTTCCCCACCTTTCTGTTGTTGATACACTTCTCTTCCATGGAGAGTTCATGTGTATGATCAATGAAAGGAATTGGTGTGATCCAATTGACACCTTGCAATGGGAAGACCGGGTGGATCGCCTATTGCTCATGCTCTTGTGCTAGTGATGTTCTTCAGTTTATAGTTGCTCTTAGTTCATATTTTCACCATTGACCAGTAAGGTCATCCTAAAAAATTCCTATTCTTAATTCTGTTTTCCTGAGAAATTTGGAGTAACTTGTTCCCCAAGCCATTCTGTCCAGCCCCATCCAGCCATCAGAATTCTCTCAAATTTTGGTCAAACCTTATACCTCAAGAGGAGGGAACTTGACACAAATATCAGGTCAGTCTGATCTTCTGTTCTATGATCTCTCCTCTATTCTGTCTGTAGTGATTTTCCTACTGTTTGGGCCTTATGCTATAGGCTGGGAGTCTTAAGTTGCTGATATATATTGATCTGTCGTTCTGTTCCCTACATATTACAGACATATTATCAATCTATATTCATCTATTTAAGATTGCTATTAAATTCTGTTTTCCGTTTTAGAACATAATCCAATATTAAGTGATGAAAAAATTGAATAGAACAATGATTTCATATCCTTCAGAAATGCTTTTGAAAATGCTATTATTTTATCATTACACACACAAATTGGTGCAAGCCTCTGGTGCTTTTAAATTTGAGGTTCCGATGCTCTTGACTTGATACATGTTTGGATGCTTAGGTTTTACAAGAATTTTAGCCCATTTTCTTGTATTATTTATTTTTAAAAAATGGAAAAGACAAAAACCTGTCTTTTTTTCTTTCCCTCCTCCCTATTCAATCATTTGGTTCGAGGTTCATTATTTTCTATGTATTCTTCCACCCTGCCTCTTGATAGTCTTACTAAAGCATAGTTAACAAGGCATCGTAATGTAGAACTAGGTTGACATGCAACCCAATACCAATGCTGCAGGATACTCTCAGAGAACACACCAAAATCAAGGCACCAACAGTATTGATCAGATTAGAATACACGAAGGAAACAGATCTGGAAAAATCAACGCTATCGATTCCAATAATTGCGGTTTCTGTAATTAGAATATAACCAATGGTAAAGGGAAACTCAAATGCTGACATAGGGTTAGAACAGATGATAAAACATGAACAATCATCATAGAAATCAGAAACAAACCAGACCTATTTATCGATCTCAGAAAATAGAAGAGATTAGGTCAAAATATCCAATCGGCAGAACTGTGGGTGATTTGTGTAGCCCAAGTGCCCAACCAGTGGTTTGATGGGGTCCAAATTGAGATCTAACCTTCAGATGGGGCCTAACACTCGACCAAAAGATGGGGATAATCAGGTGGTTGAAAGTCCTTGAACCAGGGATGGATTAGGGAACAAGAAAGAGAGTTTCAGAACTAGAAAATAGAAAGTATTGCAGATCAGTAGTGTGGTTTACCTGGGATGAACTGAGATGGATTTTGCTAGCTTGGAGTGATTGAAAATACTAAGATAAAAGATAATAAAATAAAAGAGGACCTCTCGGGCTTCCCACTGCTGAGAGTCAACTGGATCAAACACCAGTTCCATCAGCCTTGATCAACACAAGACAAATCTCCATGGAGAAGGCAACAGCCGCTACAGCAAGCCGCCTCTTCTTTATTTATAGTGTTGATGGGGGAGGGAATTACAAAATAAAAGGTTCCTTAAAAGGAAACCTTAATTTAGTATTCTAATACAATACTTCCTAAAAACTAAAATTAGAAACTAGCTGAAAAAGGAAACTACTCGACTCAACTAATAACATAACTCCTAAGAAATAACAAAGACTAGCAACTTAAATTGAACCCAACTAAAAAGGAAACTAATGAAAAGAAACAAACTAGTTAATCCGTATGAAACCTTAAAACCCCTAGTTTAGGCCCATAATAGTGGCCTATTATACTTTAAACACATGGGATCAAAGGCCCAACATGTATGGAACCCAATTCTAGGCTTATTCCTATTAAAAACAAGCCTATTTTGGTGATGAATCTAGATCACATCGCCTAGGCGTCCAAGTGCCTTGGTCGTTAGGCAGGCGCCTTGTTGGTCTCGCCTTGCATCCGGGGCCCCTCCAACGCTTGGGTCGCCTTGACACCATGACAACTATGTACTGAAGTGGGTGGTGGATAACCGCTTTTGGTTTGGTGTGACTGTAACCCAAGTCAGTAAATTATCATTTGCCTGTTCTCTATCAAGTGTTTTTGACTATTTAATTTCATTGTTGTAACAGTATTTTCTGTTTGAGGTTCCTTAGATGAACTTGTTTATCGGAATGGCTCTTGGTGTTCCATATCTCTATTAACTAGTTCTGATGTTTCTTATTAATGTTTAGTTCAATGAGGATGCTGTTATTTGTGGTTTCTATTCTAAAGTGAATCAACTTGTTTAAAATTTTTCCATCTAGTTATCTAGATAACGGATTGTCTTTTTAACAGTAAAAACTAATCTTGTGATTCCTCTTTGCTGGGCTTCTGACTAAGCCTTTAAAATTTGCAGCTCAAGTTGCTGAACCAAATAGCTACAGTGAATGATGATGGAACTGTACAATTTGAAGTTCCTGTGGATGTAAAAATTCCAAATTCTGATGTTGCAGCTGAATGTCTTCATCATGAAACTGTTGACGAAGAACCTTTGGAGCCAGCAGGACATCAGTGTATCCCACCACTTCAAATAGTAATGCTCATTGTTGGTACGCGGGGCGACGTTCAGCCATTTATTGCTATTGGTAAACGCTTGCAGGTTGTGAACCTTTTTTTTATTTTATGAGCTTAAAGTCTATTTTGTTTTTTCTTTTGGATAGTATGTTTCATGAAATGGGTCAAGCTTTATCATACAAGATAAGGGTGATGCATGTTAATTAACTGGTCTCTTTTAACTCTCTCAATGTATTGTTTGATTGTATGTGATTGAAATATTCAGTCTCCCGTGTTGCTGTTTCATAAAGAGCACAAGTATTGTATAATAAAGGTTTAGGTTGTGTGCCGCAATTTGTCGAGTCTGTAATGCCATGCCATTGCACTCTGGTTATAATATGTTAGTTGGAGGATCATGGTATGGAAAAATTTCTTGTCTAAAGTTAATGTAGTACTATATTGTACTATAAATTTCCTCCAGCCTGATGTTTTCTTAAAGTGTGTTAATATATAAATTGACACTGCCCTTCCCTAACAATTCGATTTTTCAGGTGAAACGGTAGCATAGTTTTTAAGGCGCTGCTAAGGCATCGCATTACCAGCGCTTTGGCGCTGATGCGGTCTAGAGATGGTAAGGCAGTGCTCCGCCTTACGTGAAGTGGCGCCTTATGGGTTTTTATTTTTTTTAAACACATTTTAAAATTACTTGATGAAAATTCCAAATATAGATTTTTTATTGGTAGGTGTATGATTTTGTTAACATTTAAGATGTATGAGATCAGCTTTACTCCACCAAAAATAACCAAAACAAACAAAACAAAAACATGATTCACAAACAGGGTTTGGATTTTGTCAAGGGTTTTAAGAAAGAGCTTTGAGAAGGAATCAAGGAACAAAGAAGAACCACTGATATAGACGACCATTTTGCTCCGGCAGTGGTGAACTTCATTCTTCTTTGACAGGAGTAGAAATATAGTGGATGACCTTAAGGCTTAGGAACTCATTTTAGCATCATAGAGGTAAGTATAATAAATACTTGTACTTTTTATGTCTTATTTTCTTTATATTTATAATTTTGTTTCATAATTATGTATTTATATTATATGTTAATATGTTATGATGATTGATGATTGATGATTGATGAAGATGAACTTAGTTTATTCACTTTATTGATTTGTTTTCTTGATGAATATCTTACATTGGTATGAATATGAACCTTTAATATTTATTTAACATATGAGTAATAGGATTCAATTAGGATTTGAGCCAAATAGATTGGTTTTATAAAAAAATTACACAAGAACGCTTTAGTCAATAAGGTGACGCTTTATGCCTGCTTATCGCTAAGGCGCTCCGAAAGACCCTCAAACGCCTCCGTCGCCTTACCACCTTAAAAACTATGAATGGTAGCGAACATGGTATCTGAGCAGGGAAGTCAAGTGTTTGACTCCTGGGAAGTGCATTGGAAGAGATCTCTCGATATTTCTTCTCCCTCCCTGCCACGCGAAGGAAACGTGAGCTCCGCGTGCAAGGACCATGGGATCTTGGCCTACAAGAGCGGGTTGAGTGTTGATGTATACATTGACACTGCCCTTTCCTATGAGTTTGAGCTCTTAGGTGAAATGGCGGCGAACAAAGTGCTTTCCAAATATGTCAATGGTGCAATAAGAATTGTTGCTTGGACAATGCTAGCTTGGTGCCTTTTACAACCTGTGGGTTGTCATATTGCTGGTCTGAGATCAAATCCTGACTTCACCCTTTATCCAGTTGCTTATTGTAATTCCCAAATTGACACTGAGAGGGGGGTGAGTCTGTGTCTTCGAATTTTCTCCCCAAAATTTTGACCCTGATGATCACCTCAAGGTTTGGCACTACTTACTGCACACTTGGACTGCCTAGGAAAATTCCAAGTTTACCAATATCATTAACACAGGTGTATGCTTGTCCGCTATGCAACCACCAAGTGGCCAGGTCTACCAGACAAAGCATACCCACTCTATAGTCAAGGACAATCCATGGCACTTCAATATTCAGTCTACAATCACATCCACATGACACATTATATACGTGGTTTGGCAAGTTGCCTACATTCACGGAGCAATGGCATACCTAGTGTCTTGTGTTGCTCAATACTTGATTTTGACTGCTACAACAATCCCAGTGCTACAAGCCTACAACACATGCTTCAACCTGAGATGTAGTTCAGGAAAGGGCCATAACCTCAACTTGACCCACTTTGGAGGCCAAAACAAGAACCGGTCCAACCCAGGTTTTTTAGTCCAACAAGGGTAGTTAATTTTAAACTCTACATTCAATTTTAGAGTCTAGATAGGAGTCCTAGTTTACATCTTTAAATATGGGCATTACTTGTAACCGATTGACAGATTTGAAAAGACAAAGTTGAATTGGTTTTTTGGCTAAAGGTGAGTGTGTGAGTACGTGACCTGTCTTCTCCATTCAATAAAACTTTGGAAGGATTCTAGCGGTGGGATTGCTTAATCTGAAAAATAAAACTCGATTTCAATTTGGGCAGATTCTGACCTCTGACCCCAGTTCTGCCCTTTATTCTCAGATTCTGGATTTCTGCAGTCCCCAATTCTGATTTGATTTGATTATTTTGTTGGGTGATTATTGCTGTTGGAGATATTAGTTATGTTTCCCTAAGGGCAATTTAGTAATTTGTCGTAATATGTTTTATTTTCCTTTCCCTCCTTAGGGAGGTATGTGTAATTTCCCTCCTTAGGGAGGTATGTGTAATATCATGTAAATATATTAGTGAAGTAATATATTGGTGTTAGTGAGACTTTACTCACAACACATATTCTACCATTCTTCTTCCTCTCCAACCCATTCTTCTTCTCTCTATTTCTCTCCTTCTTCCTTAGTTAATCACAAACCTTACATTCTAACTTGGTATGAGAGCTCAACATCTTGGTTTGAGAGTCGGATTTCAAGTTTCCTCCTATTTTCTCTTTTTGGAACCCTAGGTTATAAAGGGGTTCCAAGGAAGAGACCACTATGTGAAAAGACTTGAAGTATTTATGGGATGAGGTTGAAAGAAGGTCCAAGCAAACTTTTGAGAAGTTTTTTAGAAGGGCTGAAGCTGTTTAGGAGCTGTTAGAACCAATTTCTGGCTACCGCCCTCCTTTTTTTGGTGAATCTCCTTTCTCTCTCATCCGGCCACCATTGGGGGTGGTGCACATTTGAATTGCCCAAGGCCTCTTTACTAGGCCCCTAAGCCCTTGGTTCTAAAGGGAAAGAGGTGTGAGCTCACAACCTCTTCTTCTACTATTTTTCAGGTACTGCCCTCCCCTGTTTTTTTCTCCCCATTGTATAGTTATTAAGGCGGTGAGGCGACCGAGGCGTTTGATGGTCTTTTGGAGCGCTTTGGCAATAGGGCGGGCATAGGGTGTTGCCTTATCGAATAAAGCATTCTAGTGTCGTTTTTTAGTGTAACCATTTTATTTGGCATAAATAGCATATTGAAAATTATATAATTCTACTTATAAGCTAAATAAGATTAAAGATTCATACCAATGCAAGATTTATACCATTACCACAATAGCAATCTCAATCAATATACACTAACAGATTATTATAGTAATAACTAATAACAATCTCAATCAATATATAGAAGAATTCAAACATTTTCACATATCATGCGATAGGAAGAAAGAACAAAGAATATAGAAGAATCGACGTGGAAGCAAAAGTGCAAAGCAGAGTGGATATTAGTTCCTAATCAACTAGAAGAGCCATTGGATTTGGATTGTCAAAGTGCTTGCTTTTGATAGGAGTAGTACATCGTCATGTAATCACAAAATTGCAACTTATATCAACAGAGGCACAATTTACTTTGAATCATAGACTTGCAACAACAACAGCAGTAGAAGCGACAGTAGCAGCCAAAGCCACTAGCCACCACTAGTAGAAGCCAACCTAGCCACCATTACCACCAACGGCATAGAAGAAGGTGGAGGAGGAGACAAAAAATGGAAAGGAAAAAAAAAAGATAGACACAAAACAGAAAAGGGAAGAAGAATGAGAAGAATTAACAAATAAATAAATTGCAGGCAAAAGGAGGGCGTCAGGGAGGAGTGCCAAGTTTCCATCAAATGGAGCTAGTGAGCCACCCAAGCATTGGAAGAAGTATTAGAAGGGGGGAAAAAAACAGAAGAGCGAGAAGAAGAGGAGGGGGCTGGAATAATAAAAAAAAAAAGAAAAAAGAAATAGAGAAGAGACTGGAAGAAGAAGAAAAATGAAAGCCAAAAACAGAAAAGAAGAAAAGAATAGAAGGAAGAAACATACCTGAAGAACCTATCTAATCATGGCAGCAGCATCTTAATCGGTGTCGGCATCAAGCTCCATCGTGCTCTTCTTCAAGTTCTTCTTCAAACAGAGAAGGAAGAAGAAGATGATGAGCAGCTGAAAAAAAATTGGAAAAACAGAGAAGGGAAGAGAGAAGAAGAAGAAGTCTGTTACACTATTTTACTTACCTTGCTAGAGCTGGAGTAGCCGGAGGAGGAATCACTGGAGCCATGGTAGCCAGAAGAATGTTGTTGGAGCCGGAATCGATGGAGATGATTACCGCTGCCAAGGGTTTCATTTTCAACCCTAAGCCAAGGCGTGTGAGACCAAGGGTTCCTTTCGATTATATTTCCTTTTATGTGATTCGGTGTGACGCAGTGTACAAGACTTTTGTACACAAGCCACTAAAAAACATAGAAATGGAACATAAAAAAAATAAAAAATAAATAAAATAATGCATTGCCGATAAGGCGGCTCACCCCTTAACCCAAATAAAACGCATTAGCTCACCTTAGTAGCGCCTTAATAACTATACCCTATTAGCTTCCAAATGTGCTTTATGATAGATTTTGGCTGTGTTGGACTATGAACTGTATTTGTTCGGTCATGTGGAGTGCTATAACCTATCTTGCTTCTCTTAAAGTATGTGTTGATCAGTTTTTTCCTTTGGCATAGTGTTTCTTCCCTTTGTGGGATTTATCTCTGAGTATCTGTGAAGGGTTTTTTGGGTAGAGTGTGTACTCCTCATTGTGTTTGTGGCTCCTTATCCATAGGATGTCTGAAGATAGTGGACTTGGAGCCCTCTTTGGTGATGTTTCAGCCAGTGCATTGAGTAGTGCCCTTCTTACTCCTATGTTTTTTTATATCCCTCATACTCAAATCTCTATTGTAAAGTTGGACAACACCAACTATTTGGATTGGGCTCATTCTGTGAAGCTTTCCTTGCGGAGTAAGGGAAAGCTAGGTTATGTTACAGGTACTATTAAAGCTCCTCAACCAGATGACCTGACATATCCAAAGTGGGAGATTGAAAACTCCACTGTTATGACATGGATAATTTTTTCTATGAAACCTGAAATTGGAAGAAGGTTTATGAGGAAAGAAATTGCCAAGGATATTTGGGATAGTATTTCTAAAACCTTTGATGGTGTGGGTGATTCGGCCAAGGTTTATCAATTACTTCAGAAGGTTATTGGCATAAGGCAAGGAGATAAAACCATTTCTGAGTACTACAACATTGTCATTACTCTTTGGGAGGACTGGAGGAGTATGATCACTATAGAGACCTCCAATTGTCCAATCCTAAGGATGAAGCTAAGGTTTACTAGACACTTAAGAAGGAGCGTGTTCTTATTTTGCTTGGTGAGTATGAGCTGATCCGGATACAGATATAGGGTCGGTCTCTACTTCCATCCCTTAATGCAGTGTGTAGCTATTTGCAGAGTGAGGAGACCAAGCAGGTGGCCATGGCACATGGTCCTCCTCTTGAGCGGTTAACTCTTACTACTAGTTCTTAGAAAGATTGGTGTGGTGGTGGCAGAGGCCAAGGCCCACCTTGTGGGGATGATAGATGCTGTGATCATTGTAGGAAGTTTGGGCACACCAAAGATAGATGTTGGGTTCTTCATGGTCGACCTTCTGGCATGCGTGGTGGTACTAGTGGTGGACGTAGTGGGGGAGCTAGAGCCCACAGTGTTGAGCCCGAGCATGCTTCTTCAGGGTCTACTCCTAGCCCACAGGCAGAGCACAAATCCCTTACTAGGGAGGATATTGCAGCATTCCGCAAGGTCATGTCTCAACTGGGAGGCTCATCATCGTCTTCCCTCATAGTCTTAGATTCCTCAGCTTCCGCATTATAGGTTTCCTCATCTACCCCCTCCACAACACCATCTTGGGTTTTTGATTCTAGTGTTACGGATCATATCTCAACTAGGAGGCTCATCATCTTCTTCTCATTTACCATTACTCTCCCATCTGCTTCTATTCCCAAGAATATTTATGAAGCTATGTCTGACCCTAAGTGGAAGCAAGCCATGACTGATGAAATGAAGGCCCTTGAAAAAAATTGTACCTGGAAATTTGTTGACCTTCCAAGGGGGAAAACTCCAATTGGATGCAGGTGGGTCTACACAATCAAGTACCGGTCAGATGGTACTATTGAGAGCTACAAAGCAAGGCTGATGGCGAAAGGATACAGTCAAGTGTATGGGATTGACTATTATGAGACATTAGCTCCTATGGCTAAGCATTACACTATAAGGGTCCTTTTGTCTCTGGTAGCAAATAGGGATTAGCCATTGTATCAATTGGATGTGAAGAACGCCTTTCTACATGGCAACTTAGAAGAGGAGGTGTATATACAAACTCCTCCTGGCTTTAAGTTCCCTTCTGCTGTAGTAAAAATATGTCTTCTTAAGAAGGCCCTGTATGGCTTTAAATAGTCTCCAAAGGCCTGGTTTGAAAGGTTCCAATAAGCTATCCTGAAGAATGGTTATTCCCAAAGTCAGGCTGACCACACTTTGTTTACCAAGTGTGGTAATGGCACTATTATAGCCTTGATTGTCTATGTGGATGACATTGTGGTAACTAGTGATGACAAGACTTAAATAGCCAATCTGAAGTACTACTTAGTCCAACAGTTTGAGATTAAGGACCTCGGACCCTTAAAATATTTCCTGGGGATTGAAGTGTCTAAATCTAATAAGGGCATAAATATATGCCAAAGGAAGTTTATTAAACAGGAATGTTAGACTGCAAGCCTGCAAGTTCTCCTATTGAGTAGAATCATAAGCTGGAAGAAGATGCTGACCCTTCTCTTGTTGATGCAGGGAAATATCAAAGGCTAGTTGGGAAGCTCATTTATTTGTCCTTGACTCATTCAGACATTACTTGTGTAGTGGGGGTAGTGAGTCAGTATATACATGCTCCCACGAGTGGGCACTTGGATGCGGTTTACCGCATTCTCCAGTACTTGAAGTCCTCTCTAAAAAAATGACTATTTTTTGCTATGCATGACTACCTGAGGATAGAAGGCTTCACTGATGCAGATTGGGCTGACTCAATCTCGAATAGGAGATCTACATCAGGTTATTGCACATTTGTAGGTGAAAACCTAGTTAATGGCGGACTAAGAAACAAGCTGTGGTGGCTGGGTCTAGAGCAGAAGCAGAATTTAAAGCCATGGCTCATGGAGTGTGTGAACTTCTCTGGTTGAGAAGGCTAGTCCAAGAGTTGAGATTTGATACTGAGGCACCTATGAGGCTTTATTGTGACAACAAGGCTGCCATAAGTATAGCCCACAATCCTGTGCAGCATGACAGAATAGAGCACATAGAGGTGGACACACTTCATTAAAGAGAAGATTGACATTGGTTACATATGCACACCTTTTGTGAGGACTAGAGATCAGTTGGCTGATATCTTCACAAAGTGTCGTCTTCATCATTAGTTCAGTTCTCTGCTGTCCAAGCTAGGAATGCATGATATTTATTCTCCAGCTTGAGGGGGAGTGTTAGAGATATTAGTTATGTTTCCCTAAGGGCAGTATAGTAATTTGTCCTTATATGTTTTATTTTCCTTTTCCTCCTTAGGGAGGTATGTGTAATTTCCCTCATTAGGGAGGTATGTGTAATATCATGTAAATATATTAGTGAAGTAATATATTGGTGTTAGTGAGACTTTACTCACAACACACATATTCTACCATTCTTCTTCTTCATCTTCTTCCTCTCCAACCCATTCTTTTTCTCTATTTCTCTCATTCTTCCTTTTTTTTTTCTTTTGGATAATTAAATAAATTAATAACCAAAGATGAGAAAGAATATACAAGGGGAGGAAAAAGAGGGGGGGAAACTTCAACCAAAAGGGAGAAGCCAGCCACAGAGGGTAAGCAAAACTAATAACAAAAGGTGAGGCACAAAGCCAACCCGCAAGCCAAAAGGACAAAGGATACACAAAAAAAAGGGGGGGGGGATCAAGAAGTGGGGATGGTGCTGGTGCCGGTAGGGAGGTTCCAAGAGGCAATAATGTGTCTATTCCTAAGGGAATTGGGGACAGACCTAAGATGGAAGGAGCGGATTTTGGAGGAAACATCAAAGAAGATGGCCTTCCAAATCTTATCGGGGGGACAGGACTGAGATGACCATCTACGGATGTTGCGCTCCATCTAGAGGTGATTGATGATAGTGGAGAAGGCAAGCTTGTCGATAGTGTCACAAATAGTGGTGCCTACGAAGGTCATATCAACCTAAATAGATTCCCTATCCAAAGGGAGAATAGGTCTTCTGGAAGGCCAACATCTGGAGAGGACTTTCTTCCAGACAGAGGAAGTGAGGGGCCAGGAAAAGAAGAGGTAAGGGGAGTCTTCAAGGCTATAAGAGCAGAGGCAACAGGAGGGGTTGGCAGGGATGTGACGAGAGGTGAGAAAAGCTTGGGTGGGAAGGCAGTTAGAGAGGCACCGCCCGACTATGAAGCTGTGACTGGGGATATGGCCATTGAACCAGACGAGATTTTACCGAGGAATAGTGGGACCAAAGGATCTGACAAAGGACCAAGCAGAAGTAGAAGAGAATATCCGAGTGGAAGAAGGGAGCCAGATGCATTTATCATCTCTTCCTCGGTGCCCGGGGGGATTGGTGGAAGGGAGGACCAGAGGTTAGAGAGGGGGAGGGAGGAAAGGGGGGGAGACCAACCAAGAGGGGAGAGGATAGAGGAGACAGGGGCATACCAAGGAAGACCCAAGGAATGGATAATTCTGGGCATAATCACAGAGGAGAGAATGCCAGAGGGGTGCCACGGATCAAGCCAGAGGGAGGTCGATTGGCCATTACCAATGGAGAAGGTAATGGCAGTGAGAGTAAGAGGACGAAGATTGAGAATTTTCCTCCATATCCAGGAAGCATCCGCGGGGATGGGGGTAGTCCAAAGGGAATTGTTTTTAAGCAGAGAAGATTGGATCCAGTCAACCCAGATGCTTTTTTGCTTAAAAACAATTTTCCAGATGAGCTTAAAGATACCCACAGAGTTGACTTCCTTGATTTCCTAATACCTAGACCTTCTTATCCCAGGTGATGGGCTGAAGAAACTTGGAAGTGTTAGATCCCTTCTAAAGGAAGGAACAGAGGAGACTTTCAATGGATTTGATGGTTGAAGAAGGAAGACCTATATACTAGACCAATAGAGATACATGGACTGGAGAACTGATCTAATGAGGGTGAGAGGCCCAGCATAGGAAAGAAGCTTAGCTTTCCAAAGTTGAAGCCTCTTCCAAAGGAGGTCAAGCAAGGGGAAGCAATGATGAGCAGAGAGTCTAGAGGAGATGAGGGGGAGACTAAGGTACTTGACCGGGAGGGACCCACGGGAGAACCCCGTGATCTGGAGGAGATCCTGGGTAGCTTCAGAGACACTCGAGAGGAAGAGGATGGACTTGTGGAGGTTGATACGGAGACTCAAAAGCAATTCAAAGGAGCGGAGGGAATCCATGATAGAAGAAATAGAAGGAGGGTTAGCCTTAGAGAAGATCATGATGTCATCAGTGAAGGCAAAGTGAGTAAGGCAGATGGATTTGCACTTCGGGATGGGAGAGATCAGATGCAAGTTAGTGGCAGATTGGATGGAGCAGGAGAGAACTTCCATAGAGAGGGAGAAGAGAAAAGGAGAGAGGGGGTAACCTTGGCGGATACCCCTGGAAGAGGGGAAGTAGCGGGCAGGGCTACCGTTGATTAAGACAGAGAATCTGGGGGAAGATATACAGCAATGGACCCAATGGACAAAGGTAGGGGGAAATGACATGTGAAGCAGGACCTTAGAGATAAAATTCCAGCTAATGGTATCAAAGGCCTTATGGATATCAATCTTGAGGAGAGCAGCAAAGGAGTGAGATTTACGATCAAAACCCCTCACAATCTCATGGCAGAGAATGATATTGTTGGAATGCTCCTACCAACAATTAACGCAAACTGATTTGGGCTAACCAGGGAATCTATCACTTTCTGAATCCTATTGGCAAGGATTTTGGCAATGAATTTGTAGAGAAGATTGCAGAGAGAGATGAGTCTAAAATTATTCATAGAATTGGCAACCTCTTTCTTAGGGATTAGGCAAAGAAAAGTGTGGTTGATTCCCCCATTCTGGTTTGTGCAAAGGAAGAAGGTCCTAACAGCAAGGATAAGATTTTTATGGATGATATGCCAACAAGAGGAGAAGAAGCCCATACGGAAGCCATCCGGACCCGGAGCACGGTTGGCTTTATGGGAGAGAATGGTGGAAAGGATTTCTTCTTCAGAGGGAATGGAGTGAAGACTGGGAAGGAGCTCATCTGGGACAAATTTGTTGAGGAGGTTACGGGGAATAAGGGGAGAGGAAGGGGGGAATGGACGGGGAGAAGATACTGGAAAAATGGGAGACAACTTCGGATTTGATGTCTGTGGGGGAAGAGAGCTCAATACCAGAGGAAGAAAGGAGCAAGAAAATAGAATTGGCATTGAGCCTGGCTTTGAGGGACCGGTGAAAGAAGGCAGAATTAGAGTCACCAAGATCAAGCCATTTGATCCTAGCTTTCTAGCAGAGAAAACTTTCTTCCTGAATCAAGAGGAGGGAGAGCTCAGAGGAAAACCTTTCTTCAACGGCAAGCTTAGGATTAAGGAGATCCAATTGAATTTTGAGTTGAATCGAGTGAAGCTTATCACGACAAGCAGAGACTCACGAGGAGATATTGCCAAAAGCAGAGGAGTTCCAAACCTTCAAAACACTTTTGACATTTTTAAGCTTTCTGGCAAAGGAAATGAGCGGCGAGGAGAGGGGGATAGGAATATTCCAGGCATCCTGGACAAGCGGGAGGAAGTCCAGGTGGGAGGACCACATATCGAAGTACTTTAAAGGCTTGGGACCGAAGGAGGAGAAGGGGAGGACAAAGATGGAGATGGGGTTATGGTCGGAGATCCCCGGGAGATCAAAGGAAGCATGAGAGGAAGGGAAGGAGTTGAGCCGGGCTTCATTGACAAGGGCCCTGTCAGCTTACAAGCAACACGAAGGATTCCTGACCGTCTGTTGTGCCAGGAAATTTGGTCCCAGACCATCGGAGACCATTAAGATTAAGATCATCAAGACAGTCATTGAAGGAGAAAACAACCTGGGTGTCCATAGGGTTTTGTCTATGTTTCTCATAACTGAAGCGGACAACATTGAAGTCTCCTGCGATCCCCCAAGGGCTGGATCCCATGAAGGGAGCAAAAGGAGTGAAGGTCATTCTAGAGGGGGAGCCTGAGGGAGGCTAAGTTATGCCCATAAACAACAGAGGAAGAAAATGAGAGAGCCCGAAGGATGAGAAATGGAGAGGTGCATGGATTGGGTAAAGGAGGAGAGGACAGATAGATGAAGAGAAGAAGGGTCCCAAAGAATCCAAATGCGGCCATTATACCTGTGAAGATAATTGGAGGCAAAGGACCAGGAGGGGGGCAATGGAAGAGGCAATGCAACTAGCTTTATCTTCAAGAACACGGGTTTACAGGAGGCAACAAAGATTGGATTTGGCGGATCGAATGTGGGAGTGAATATCAGCTTGTTTGGCCAAGGAATTGAGCCCTCGGACGTTCTAAATGGTCCAAAGGATCATTGAGAGGGGGGTGATGGGGCAGCACAAGCTCTGAGGAACGGGGAGAGGCTTTGGAGGAAGACCTACGGCTATATCCAATGACAGGGGGGAAGTTGGTTGGGGGTGAGGGTGGGTCTTGGCTCTAATGGAGGTTCTCATGGCTGTGGCAGGTTTCTTTTTGGTTTTGGGAATAGTAGGAAGGGGAGGGGAGGTGGTGGGAGTGGTAGTCAAGCGTAGGGTGGTCGGGAACAAAGAGGCTATAGGTAGGGTGGGGTCTAACACTACCGGCAATGGCAGCACAGGGGAGGTGGGATCATAGCAACCGTAGCCTGAAGAAGAGCCTTCCAAGGCAGCCAAAGGAGAAGGGGTGGGTATGGCCACCAGGGCGAAGTCGTGGATGAGTTCCGATGAAGAAGTCAACGGTATGGGACCTTCCAAGGCCAGAGATTTTTAGGGCAAGTTAGGGGCTGCAGTGGGCAGCGACATAGAGTAGCCATCAGTGAGCGGAGGAGCAATCAGGGGCCTAGTAGGATTCCCAAAGGGGGAGTCAGAGGCCCCCCGATGGCAGTTGAAACGGTTCACTGGAGCGGGAGCAGTAGGTGGACGGCAGAGAGCAACAACAGTGGAGTCACTAACAAGAAGCAGGCGACTGCGACTGCAACAAGAGACAAGTATCGATGGGCAAGCGACGGCAACGATGGCTGGAGCGGCATCTGGAGCAGTGGCAGTAGTATCTGGAGCAACAACAAAGACTGGCACGGCAGGGCAATGTTCCAACGGAGGCAGCGATGTCAGGGGCGACGATGGCTATTAGACAGAGAGGAGGCATCATCAACGAGGGCCGAGGAGGCAAGGCCGAGAGCAGTAGATGGCCCAGGGTGGTGAGCGGAGGTGTCATCAGAAGGCGAGCAGGTAACAATCATCGGCATAGGCAAGGTGGAGTAGACAGGAGGGAGCAGAGACCAAGAACTAGTCGTGGGCAAGGGAGATGATCCAAGCGGGTCAAGATAGTGGGAGAGGGTCGGGTCAAGATAGGGGGAGAGGGTCGAGTCAATAGTGGAGGCCTGGATGTGGATGGGCCCAGATGGCGGGTCGGGCGAGGGGGAGGATAAGGTTAGGTTGGTTGGATCAGTTAGGTTATATAAATTACCCGAATATAAATGGTGGTCAGTTGGGAATTTAGAGAATGTATTCAATAGTTGGACCGGAATCAATTGGTTCAGAGGAAAGAAGGATTGAGAGGAATTGGACCGGACCAAAGTGGGGGTTAAGAGGGTTAGGATACTGACTCATAGGGATGGAAGAAGAAAGAGAAGGTACAGAGGAGATGGGAGAAGGATTCAGAAGGGGAAGAATTGGTGAAAGTCTAGGGTTTGAGGAAGCAGTGGGTTCAGAGATGGCAGGAGGGGCTAGAGGAGAACCAAGCGGAGAAACGCATGTGATTGGACAGTCCTCAGTAGGCACGAGGACCAAGAACTGATTGCAACCATCGGGAAGCACAACATTAATCGGACTGGTGGGCAAAGCCACATCAGAAGTTTTCAAGGTAGTCGACATGGAGGGCGAGCCAATCGAGCGAGCAGCAGAAGGTTCCGGTAGTGTCGGCCAACGGCCAGGACCCTTATGATTTTTCCTTGTTCTGTATTCAACAAAGGAGGCTTCAAGAGGATGATCGGCAATAGGTGGAGACGGAGTCGTCGGCGTCAAAGTATCTGCAGAAGTATTCTTTGAGCAGAGCGTAGTTTTGTGACCAAAACACTTACACAAGGTGCAAATTGGGGGCACCCAGTCGTAAATGACCTCCTGAGTGAAGGAGTGGCCTTCACCGTCTTCAACAGTAATGGAGGAGGGAAGAATCTTGTTGGCTTCAACCTACACACATATTCTGCTGAATGAAAGCCTATCCATTGCTTTCATGCGCTTGTCGGAATAGAGCGGTTTCCCGATTATGGAACCAATGTAACTAAGGCCCGTAGCACACCAAAATTGCAGAGGAAGGTTGGGGAAGGAGACCCACAGCGGAAGCGACGTCTATTCTAAGCGGCTGAATGAGGTATGCGCATCCCATTGACGAAGGAATATGGGTTTTTTGCCGACATACCAAGGACTACCATTGATTGCAGTCGATTTATCAAAAGCACAAGAGAAGTTGACGAATGTGCCATTATTGAGCATGTAAAGTGAAGAGGGCACCAACGGGCTTCCATTGCTTTTGCAGAGAGGATTGAACAACCGAAAAGGGCGGCTGGCTACCAAGGAAATTTCCAATCACACAATTTCTCAATTTAAGGATCTCAGAGGTGTGGGGGTCAGGAGGGCAGAGAGCAAAAGGGATAGGACTGAGGAGGGTGATAGAACAGGGAGTGACCAGTAGAGAGAGGAGGAGAGGGGGAGGAGGGAGAGGAGGAGGAGGGAGAGGAGGAGGAGGGAGCAGGGGGAGGAGGGACAACAGTGTTCCAGGGCCGAGACACAGGGGAGAGGGGTGGAGAGGAAGATGGTGTAATGGAAGAGGAGGTAGGAGGAAAAGGATCAGGGATAGGCTGACAAGAGGCCGGGAGGGGAGGAGGGCCGGAGGCGAGGGCTGCTGGAAGGGGAGGGGACATACGGAGGGGTCAGGTCAAACGGGAGTCCTGAGACTTTTCATTGAGACCTTTTGTCCTTTGTCTCTCCTTCTTCCTTAGTTAATCACAAACCTTATATTCTAACTATTGCTGCTTAATTCTTTCATATATCAGATTTGATTGGTCAATATTCTTAATACGGGGCCGGTGGGCCCCAGAAAACCCAAACTAGGATGGCTATGGGCCCACTTAAGAACTTTATCAATTTAGGTCTAAGATCAAGTGGCACTATTGTAATTACCCAGAAATCTCTAATGTTGGAATGGGTCGATTAAGGAGAGGACACAAATGGGATTTAAATTATTGTTCAAGGCTGGAATTGGAACTAAAAGGAATTAAAGGACAAAGTGGCATAAAGGGGCTTTATAGGGGTATAATGGGAAAACCAGAATAAAGAACTTGAGATAAACCCCACGATTTAGGTTGTCTTCAACCTCCAGGCAAGAAGAGGGAGGCGGAGGATCAAAAGGGGCTTCGAGTGGGAGAGCTCTCTCTTATGGCCATAGATCGACTCGAGGTTTTTGGTTTAGTAGCTAATCCATTGTTTTCTGAAACCCAAGCAAGAAGCATGCCCTAATGGGTCCAATATTCAGCATCAAGGGACAATAATCCTCATAAACCAGATATGGGCGGTAGTTTCAGGTACAATTCTGAAACTGTGCTTTAATCTCAGGGTGTGGAAGGAATTACAGACCAAAGCTTGTGGGATTTGAGACACCCAGGTAAAGATCTCTTTTGCCCAAGGTTTTAGGCTGGACAGATTAAAGTTGAGGGTCCAGAGAGCTTCTTCTGAGATGAACAGTACCGTTAGCAGGGAGCAGTAATTGTAGCAGGGATGTAAAGCCAGAGAAGAAGAAAGGAAAAGGGAGAAGAGGGGTGGGGAATAGAGAGATTGTAGGGAAGAGGGGGGCAGGGTGAGTGATCGCACAAGAGAGTAAGGACAGGGGAGAATGTTCAGAAACAGAGGTTGGGAGAGAACCAGCAAAGAAGAAGGGAGGGAGAGGTCAGCTAGAAGAAGGGGGGGAAAGAGAGCAGCCACGGAGGCAATTTCACAACTCAACTCATTCTTCAATAATCCATCCCATAACTTCGGTTACATGCCTTATTTATAATAATCTAAAATTAAAGCTTCCTAATTAAAGTCAAAGAGCAAAACAGAAATAAAATCTCCTAAATCTAGACTAATAGAATTAGAAACAAAGAAGGACTCAAATTGGAAAATTGTTACCTATCTAGAAACTACCTAAAATAAAAGATTACAAATAAAATAAAATCCTAGAATATTCCAATATCCTTAAACCCAAATCAATAACTTTGATCCCAAATTGGATTTGGTTTTGGGTCTGGGTTCTAGACCGGGTTTTGGTCGATCCATCGTAGCGTTGCTACATCAATTCCCCTGATGTTTAGAAAAACTCGTCCACGAGTTTTACAGAAGGAGAGAATCAGCACCACTTGATCAACATCCTCGATTAACGACTTTGATGGGGCAAAGATCTAGCACAACTGACGATCAACGGTCACGATCTCTTGATGGTCTTCAACAAATGATATGATTTTGATTGGAATCAGATGGCGGGGCTTCACAAATGAAATCGGGCCGTCGATCAGTTCTTCTGATGCAACCTTCATCGTATCACCTAGTTCATCTTTAACATCAGCATCAACGCTTACTGTAATGGCCTCTAGATGAGAAGCTTTAAGCACTTCTAGATTAGCTTGGAGAGCTTTCAAGGCTCCTCCTTCATTTTGTTGATGAGAGCATGGTTCCCGAGGTGTCATCACAATGTCATGAATAACATGACCTTGATATCCGCCGGGGTATAGAATACATGTCTCTATGGCATCAAGTCTTGTGGTAATGACTTGGAGAGTAGAAACTTGTGCTTCCCTTTCTACATAGACAGCTCTAAGCACTTTCAATATCTCTTCATTCTGTTGAAGTAACCGAGTCCACTGTTCAGATGAGGGGGTGGTGTAAGCAACCATCGGGGTAAATCGAGTTGACAGGAAATTCGCTCTGATACGAAATAATGCGGGGCCGGTGGGCCCCAGAAGACCCAAACTAGGATGGCTTTGGGCCCACTTAACAACTTAAACAATTTAGGTCTAAGATCAAGTGGCACTATTGTAATTACCCAGAAATCTTTAATGTTGGAATGGGTCGATCAAGGAGAGTGGACACAAATGGGGGTTTAAATTATTGTTCAAGGCTGGATTTGGAACTAAAAGGAATTAAAAGACAAAGTGGCATAAAGGGGCTTTGTAGGGGTAAAATGGGAAAACCAGAATAAAGAACTTGAGATAAACCCCATGATTTAGGTTTTCAGCCTCCAGGCAAGAAGAGGGAGGCGGAGGACCAGAAGGGGCTTCGAGTGGGAGAACGCTCTCTCTTATGGCCATAGATCGACTCGAGGTTTTCGGTTCTGGTAGCTAATCCATCTTACTCTGAAACCCAAGCAAGAAGCATGCTCTAATGGATCCAATATTCAGCATCAAGGGAGAATAATCATCATAAACCAGATATGGGTGGTAGTTTCAGGTACAGTTCTGAAACTGTGCTTTAATCTCAGGGTGTGGAAAGAATAACAGACCAAAGCTTGTGGGATTTGAGTCGCCCAGGTAAGGATCTCTTTTGCCCAAGGTTTCAGACTGGACAGATTAAAGATGAAGATCCCGAGAGCTTCTTCTTAGATGAACAATACCGTTAGCAGGGAGTCGTAATTGTAGCAGGGATATAAAGCCAGAGAAGAAAGGAAAAGGGAGAAGAGGGGGGGGGATAGAGAGATCACAGGGAAGAGGGGGGCAGGGAGAGTGATCGCACAAGAGAGTAAGGACAGGGGAGAATGTTCAGAAACAGAGGTTGGGAGAGAACTAGCAAAGAAGAAGGGAGGGAGAGGTCGGCTAGAAGAAGGGGGGGGGGGAAGAGAGCAGCCACGCAGGAAATTTCACAACTCAATTCATTCTTCAATAATCCATCCCATAACTTGGTTTACATGCCTTATTTATAATAATCTAAAATTAAAGCTTCTAATTAAAGTCAAAGAGTAAAACATAAATAAAATCTCCTAAATCTAGACTAATAGAATTAGAAACAAAGGATGACTCGAATTGGAAACTTGTTACCTATCTAGAAACTACCTAAAATGAAAGATTACAAATAAAATAAAATCCTAGAATATTCCATTATCCTTGAACCCAAATCAGTAACTTTGATCCCAAATTGAATTTGGTTTTGGGTCGATCCATCATAGCGCTACTACATCAATTCTGTTTTCAATTTGATAAACTGATTGAAAGAGCTTTGACTGAAATACCTCTTTCCTAGTGCAACAAGGATTGGTTCATAAAACTGAGATCTGTCCATTGGATTGATTTGAGATTTTCAGCAAAGGTTCTTCCTCCATAGAACAGAACTCCACCTGAGTTTTATTCTGATTTGAGCATCTGATTTTCTGTTATTAATCATTCTCCTATTCTGAATTTTTATTCTTTGGGAAAAGGTCCTATTTTGGTATTGTTTTGTTTATTCAAATTCAGTTCTACGTTAGTTATAGTTAATGATGTGTATGATGGTTGGTGACTAGTGTAAGAACCGTGGGGTTCAACATATTGAATTCCCAGTTACAATTGGGTTTTATCAAGGATCAGCTTTAAGCCCCTGTTTGTTTGCGCTTATCATGGATGAATTAACTAAGACATTCAAGATGAGGTTTCTTGGTGTATGCTTTTTACTGATGATATTGCTTTGGTGGATGAGAGAAAATCAGGGGTTAACTCCAAGTTAGAGTTATGGAGATCAACCATGGAATTAAAAGGTTTTAAGATAAGTACAACGAAGATGGAGTATTTGGTATGTAACTTTAGTCACACGTGTATGGATAATGAGGTGGTGAAATTGATGAGAGGTAGGTTTCGCAAAGTGATTATTTTAGGTAATTGGACTCAATCATAAATAAAGAAGGTGATATTGAGGATGATGTTTCACAAAGAATTAAAATAGGATGGATGAAATGGAGAGTGCATCCAGAGTGTTGTTTGATTGAAGTATTCCTTGGAAATTTAAAGGAAAATTGTATTAGATAGTCATATGACCGGGTATGATGTATGGTGTGGAATGTTGGGTCATTAAGAAGTATCATGTAAATAAACTCAGTGTAGCGGAGACTGTTGAGATGGATGAGGGGTAAAACTAGGAAGGATAAAGTAAGGAGCGTTCATATTAGAGTTAGTTTGAGAGTAGCTCCGATTCATGGTAAGCTATGAGAAAGTCAGTTGAGGTGGCATGGCCATGTTCAACGAAGGTATTTGGATGCTCCAGTACAAAGGAGTGATTTGATTAAGATTAAAGGATCTACAAGAGCTAGGGAAGACCTAAAATGACTTTATGAGAAGTGGTGAGGAAAGACATGCATATCTTAGGCCTTGTACTATGAAGTCGAATAGAACTGATTGGAGGGCAAGCATCCATGTAGCCGACCACATCTAGTTGGGATAAGGTTGAGTTGTTGTTATATTAGTCATTGTTGGGCAGATGCTACAGACAATTTGGAGCTATCAAAGTCACTCCATTTCTTCCCCTTGCACCTCTGGTTTCAACTCTTCCTCACTGTTAGTCAATTTCACGCGAAGAAACTCTCCTTCCTCACATTGCAGCTCTCTTAGTTGCCTTCAAACATTGCCACTGCAAGTATCATATTTCCACTGCAAGTATCATTTTCTAGAGGACAAAGAAAACTAATACTCCCCCAAGGTTTAAATTATAGTCTGTATCGTATTGTATTGGCATAGGCCCTTACCGAATCCCTTTATGGAAATTTTAAAATCCTTTTTGCAATGATATATATCGTACGATACATACCGATACGTACCATTACTCTATGGAAAATAAAAAATCGAGGTTATGTACGTTTCGGTATGTATCGGTTAATACATACTAATATGGTATCATACGTACCAATACGGTGCGCTGCGGTCATGTAATGGCCAAGATGGGCTATTTCTCAACAAAACAAGATTTTTTGAGAGGGGCTTTTGTTCTAAAGTTGCTAGCCATTTTTCTCTTTAACTAAAGTGGAAATCAAGGTTGGGAACAAGGATTTTACACCCATAAACAACTACAAGCCTTGGAGTCTCAGTGCGATACTCTCTATTTAGCATTTATGCGTAATTTATGTTATATATAGCTTTTTTGAACCTTTTTTTTTTTAAATGCAGAAGTGTATGAAAAAGTGTTTCCTATCCATTTGTATAAAAAAGTGTTTCCTATCCATTTATGTGCATATCTTCGATACGATACGATACGATACCCTCCGATACGTATCTTAATTTTGGCCAACCGATACGACGACTAGTACTGGTACTTTATTCCTTGCTCCCCCATGATAAGTATCCCTATTTTAAACCGTACCTTTCCAATTTTACCTCTCCTTTACGTCTTACTTTCGTTAAGGCTTAATCTTTTACTTTTTCCAAAGATACCCCTTTCTTTTATTCTTATTTTGAGTTATCCTTTTTTTTAAAACTTGCTTCCAAGTTTACCCCTCCCCCTTTATTTGTTATATTCTTCTTGTGTTTCTAGTTGAACATCCAATATTATGGTACTGCCACCCTCTTAGGAATTTCAGTTTATTTACCAGTTTGCTATTCTTATTAAACTTCAATATAATTATAGTTTCACCACTTCAAATTTGATTTGAATTTTCGCTTGCTTGTGTGGGCCCCTAGTGATTCCAAATAAGGTTTTGGATTCTTGGGATCACTACTAATTTGGAGATTTTATCCATATTTTAACCATGGTGGCCAATAGTGAGATTCTTCCACAACTCAACTATAAAGTTGAAACTGATCCAAAAATTGACACCCTCATTGGACGTGTCGATATCCTCAGTGTAACTGTCAGTTCCCTCCATACTATGATGAAATCCATGCAAACTTTTGTTGATCAACTGGGGGCGTCCAATAAAGGAAAGAGTCACATGCAATATGGGGATTCTCCCAACCCATCCCACGACATTTGTTTCATACTACACCACCACCACTGCCTCCACCAGCACATACGAAGTTAGTCAATATGATGATCCTATTTATAGAGCTGATAGAGGTGCAAAGCTGGATGCCCTTAATTTTTATGGGGACAACAATCTAGAACAATACCTTGATTGGATTCATAGCTTGGATACATTTTAGTAGTGGTATAGTTTAATTGAGGCCAAAAAGATCTTTGCAAAGGCTAAACTGAAGGGCACTCCTCTAGTCTGATGGATCAAGAAGCAACAATAGAATTGGACACGAGGCATTGGGATAGTCACTACTTGGGTTGATATGAGTGAAGCCATGAATTGGAGATTCTTTCCAACTGATTACAAGCAGTGCATGCACCTTAGCTTTGCACAGTTAATACAAGTAAGCTTGATAATTGAGTAGTATGTTGTAGATTCTAATATTTCGCTACTAGATCTGATTTTGAATGGGATGAACTATGAAGAGTGTTAAGTTTGTCTCGAATTCTTGATCCCTTTTGAAGATTGACCTGCTCCGACATATTTTGGTGGCAACCCAAATGGGAAGTTTTCTAAGATCTGTGCTTGAAGCAAAGGGGTTTACCGGATCGACTGCGACCTGATGGGTCGACCTGTGACTTGGAGTATATAATGTACTGTTGTCTTGTTGAGAAATTCATTGTATTTTGGGGGTTTATCGAGCTAGGGTTTGAGGGTGAATTTTCTCGCCGTTGCTTGGGTGTAATCTCTCTTTTGCATAGTGAAACATCTTCTTCTTCGTCAAAGGACGTAGCACATCACACTGGTGTGTGAATCTCGTTAAATCTCTGTGTCGTGCGGATCTTTTGTCTATTTATTTTCGTATTTCTTGTTGTTTGATCTAGCAAAGAGGTATTGGTAACTCAGTTCCACAGTGGTTGACACCCTCAGATTAGTGCTGCATTAGCATCTAGTCGATTTCCTACAATGGAGGACACGGTTCAGGTGGCATATCAGGTTGAGGAATGTTTGAGAGGCAATACCCTCGGAGGACTTTTACCGACACATATTCCTTAGGTATTAACTCCCACCCACAATAGTCTTCTTCTTAAGAGAAGTCGATTTTGATTAGTAAACCACATGCTAATGGTTCTTCTATGGCTCGTACATGATCGCTTCATCCTTCTTCCCACCTTAGCTAGGTTCAAACAAACCTTACTCTCCGCCTTAGCATGGATATGACAGGACTTTAGTGATGCCTAAGGTAGCTATTCAATGTTTTAGGTGCAAGGAGTATGGTTATATGTTTGCTCGGTGCCCTAATTCGTTGGTCGCTTATATTGACCAGGATAAATTTCATATCATTTGCACTGGAAGAACAACGGAAGACAAGGACAGTAAATCTGGAGGCTGAGTGTGAGTGTTAGCCTAGTGAGGTCATTAATGGTGATAGTGACGGCGAACATCAACAACAACAATGACAACAACAACAACAATCACAATCTTATCCCAACTAAATGGGGTCGGCTACATGGATCCGATATGGAAAAAGAATAAAAAGACGCACACAAAAGAGTGAGAAAAGAGGTTAGAGAAGAAAATAAAGTAGTAGTCAAAGACGCATCATAGGAACATACCCTACAAGTGGTTGGCTACACAGATCTTTGTCCTCCACAAAACACTATCCGTGGTGATACTCGAATCGAGCCCTACTCTATGCATATCTTTTCTTAGCACTTGTCATTTTAGGCATGCCCGTAAAATGCTATATTATTCATCTCTCTTGATGACACAGAAGGTTCCCGACAAGGAAGATGGGCATCGTAACAATATCTTACAAACTAGGGTGCGATGCAATGACAACTTATGTACTATGGTAATTGACCCCGAAGTTGCACCAATGTCATCGTTGAAGATGTTGTTCACAAGTTGAGTTTAAAGAAGGAGCCCCATCTGAATCACTATAAGGTTGTGTGGGTGAACAACACAAATCTCATGATTAATGGAAGTTTTTTTTTCTCATGTATTCCATTGGTGGCCTAATTGATCAGGTGCAGTTTGATGTCCTCCCTCTAAAAGTGTGCCACATTATTCTAGGATGTCCATGGTTGTATGATAAGAATGCTAAGCACTGTGGTTATGAGTATACATAATTACATATTCCATTCAGCATGGTGTGCTTGAGATGAAGTTTCTTCCAACAAAAGATCTTCTGTCTATCAAACTCATGAAGGCAGCTATTACATTTCTCCTTCGACGAGTTGACTCAGATGGCATTCTTGGACCTCATCCTTAAAGGGCTAGTGTCGAGTTCTTTTCAAAGGAGGCGAGATGATGCAGTTGCTCTAGCCTAGCTAGACAAACATGACCCACTTTCGAGGTCCAAACCAAGAATTGGTCCAACTTGGGTTTTTTGGTCCACTAAGGGTTGGAATTGGTTTAGTTACTTTTTAATTATTTTATTTATTTGAGTTGGAAACGTAGGAGATAGTAAGCTAGATAATTTTGAATTCTACTTTCATTTTTAGAGTCATAGATTTATATCTTTAATATGGGCGTTGCTTGTAACCGATGGACAAAATTAGAGTACAAAATTTTATTTTATTTTTTTGGTCAAGGTGAGTGTGTGAATACATGACCCCTCTTCCCCTTGCAACTCTGAGATCCTATCTTAGATTTCTCCCTTTCCCCAACTGGCTTTCCACCACTAAGGACTGTTTGGAAAAACAGATTAAAATTGCCTCTTCAAGGCCTCCTTTCCTTCAAGGCCTTTAAGGCCTGTTTGCCTCTCCTGTGGGAGTAGGTTTTAAACTCCCCTGTATCACGGTGCTTATTGCAAGCCCACATCCAGAAGTAAAGTCCAGTGTAGAAGTCCAACCAAAAGTTAGCTAGCCTGGTTTCTGTATAGAAGCAGCAACTATGTGCGACCTCTCATGGTTGGTAATAGTTAGTCTCTAAGGAATCAGTCTGGTTAGAAGACAAATAGAATTAATCTTATTTTTCATTTAAAGAATTGTAATTGGTTTTACTTTAAAGATCGAGTTTTAAGAGAAGTATTAGGATTAGGTTGATTTAGATTCAGAGGTAATTCAATCAAGTTGTAGTTCTGTAAAAGTGTCCTACCTGGGTATTGTATCTTACATTTTGTATGGTTGATGGAATTAAATTCGTGTCTGGAAGCTTTAGTGCTTCTTTTTTACATTTGGATTCATTATGAAAGTGGATTTTCTCTTCATGGGTTGGGAAGATTATCAAAGTCATTTTCAGTGGGATATTCAGCTTTCCCTCTGTTCTTCCTCACTTCTTTGTTCTGTTTTCAATTTCAAGATCTGCAAGGTTGTTCTGGGATTTCTTCTTCAACAACCATCCAGGTTAGGTCATCCATCGTCTTCAATAATTTTTGAAATCCTGCTACTGGCCTGTTGCAAAACCAGCTCACTTCTCAATTCAATGTCTGTTTTACTCTCCTTCTAAGGTTTGATTTTGAAACTTTAATTTTGGATTTTTGTTTTAAAAATCTCATAATTGAAGCAGTTCGTTCTGAGCCTTTGGCTAGGTTCTTACTTTCAGAACATTATCTGGTTTAGTTGCACCCTTAAATTCTAGATCTGGTTTTCCAGGATTCTTTTCTATTTATATGTATTTCTTCTTGGGTTTAGTTTCAGCACTATTTTGATATTTTGAGTGGAATTGTATTCTCCTAGTCTTTGGAGGTTGTTTTTCTTACTTACCAAGTGTTTTTCAACTTTCATTGTTATTATATTTTGTCCCCCTTGAACTACTTAATTTGACATATCGCTGAAAAGATTTCCTTTGCTCCTATTTGAGTGACACTCATATTTGCATGCAGGATTTTGGGCATCGTGTTAGATTGGCAACTCATGCAAATTTCAAAGAATTTGTCCTGACCGCTGGGTTGGAGTTTTATCCATTAGGAGGGGACCCAAAAGTTCTAGCTGGTTGTAAGTGACCTATATGTTTCTCCTCGACCATAATCCAGTAGCCTCTTGGATTTGGCAATGTGGATCTCTCATCTGTTTTCATTTGTATTAAGTGCTTAGTTTTCGAGCTGTTTGTGATTGTAAAGAACTTCCTATCCTTTCTTGCACAGGCAGCTAAACATTATGATATATGCCCTTTTCTGTTTTCTATGCACTTATTTCCAATTTGTCCATGCCAACTCTTTTAGGAACTTCAATTAAAAAGTATATGGCGCAAGGATTGGAAACTATGCCTTTGTTTATTGGTCTTTAATGCAGTGGGATTGTATTACTTCCAGGTGGTCCATTGGTCCATAGTATAGTATCTTTTGTTCACCATTGCAAATTTGCAATATTTAGAACTTATCAGGGGATGTTTTTTCAAATGAAAACTGTATGGTTGAATTGAAAATCTGAAGTTTTGGGGAGGACAATGGTTGGTTTGCATGTTACCTTCTTTCTTTTGAACAGAAACAGCCGTACTCGAAATACTTTATATTTGAAATACCTTTCAGAAAAAAACCATAGCAAGTTTCCAAAGCATTAATCATTGTCCATTGATACTTCCAAGTTATAATCTGAATAATCCTATTTACTTACTCTTTAATTGGAGAACCATTCCTATTGAGTGCTTTTCCTCTTTTTATTTTATTTGATTTATTTTTTTTTTTTTTTAATGTGCTTTCATCTGAACTTATTTTGTTAAGAAAATGACATTATTATTAATGTTACCTCGGAAGCTTTAATATGTTTTCTTCTTTTCTTCATGCATCTTATGCTTCAGTGATTGTAGACAAGTTGGTACTGTTTTTCCTCTCCATTTCCATTTCCTTTATTTGCTTTTCTTTCAGTGTGGAAATATCATTTGTTAGATATTAAAGCAGTTCTCGTGTGGTACTTGATTTGTTTAATTTTCTGTAGTTGATGCACTTGATACTCTGCCATTTCCTTTATGTGCAGATATGGTCAAGAATAAGGGCTTCTTGCCATCTGGACCTTCTGAAATACCTACTCAGCGCAAGCAAATAAAGGAAATCATATCATCTCTACTTCCAGCATGCAAGGATCCTGATATTGATTCTGGTATTCCTTTTAGAGCAGAAGCCATAATTGCCAATCCACCAGCATACGGTTAGGTTCAATCACGTTTTTTCTATTTTCTGATAGCTTTCTTCTGCACATGCTCCTGTGAAATATTTTGTCCATGAATATTTCTAATGTCTAATGTTTAGCAACAACCCATCATCTTTTCACTTCATCTAAATTATAAACCTTGGGAAGAAAGATGACATATTTGAATTGTTTTCAGAATTTCGACCATATACCTTGGATCATCAAGGCTGTTAGCATGTTCTAGAATATGTTCTGGTTATGTAAATATATCGACTAAGATAAATCAAATTAGTTTATCAATTTATTTCTTCCCTATTTATTTTTTTGTTTGCTGTTGTAAAGTAATTTGGTTGGCTTGGACTACTAGTTGACAGTGTGGGCTATGGTTGGTTAGAAAAAATTTCTCTGGACTGCACAATCTAGAGGGAACCTCTAACTTGATTATATACCTCTTGCTTTATATGCCTGGTTGTGCTATGTGTGTAAGAATCCAGGTATGAACAGACAGAAGCGGGCAGGTGTCAGGCCGCAGACAAGGGCGACCCTCGTATGTAAAGCGCTAGGCAACCCAAGATGTTGGAGGGGGGGGGGTTCAAAAACTGAGGTGACACCAATAGGTGCCCATCCAAAAAGGAGCCTGGACGCCTGGGTGATGCTTTGACAACTATGTCCGACAGCTGGATATTTAGGAAATTTCAGTGAAACCTCAAGTATATACATTACTATGACATATTTCCCTCGTATTTTCAGACCTCCACGCTTTTTAACATTTTAATTGAATTTTCAAAGCTTTATTTTGTCAATTCTTATACCATTTGGTCTGAAACCTGACATGTGAGCAGCATACCCTAGGGTTTGAATATCTAACCACTAAATTTTAGTCTATCTAACCTTAGTGTACTTCACCATGGTTCCAAGATGACTTCTTTTTCCATAGTCAAGTGATGATATGCTTCCAGATTCTTGGTTCTCCCATTTTATAAGGGATTGGAAAGAATGTCAAATGCTATTTACTTTAACAGTAGACTTATAAGATATTGTTCTCTAAAATGAAAACATATACAACCATCTCTTCGGATTGTTAGGATTGAATTTCTTGGCTAATTGATCTGAACCAAGTGCTACCATCTGGCCTATATGTCATTAGTTCTCATGTACAATGGTGCTTGCTCGTACAATTTTTGAACACCTCATTGGGTAAGAAGATACTTTGAAGAACTGTTATAACTGCAGATAGAACACCATTGAAGTACAAATCTAAAGCAGTTTAGGAAGAGATGTCTGATGGTTGTATTATAGTCTAAGGCCCAGTCCTGGAGAAAGTTTCAGAGATATTTTAAGATGTATGGTTCATGGAACATGCATGGAATGGCACCAGACTGATTCCAGCTAACATCAATGTTATGTAGATTCCATTAAATGAAAACACTGAAAACAAAATTGGGGGGAGGGGTCAAACTTCTTGAATGAAAAAGGAAAAAAAAAGGGTTAGCTCTTTTTATTGGCTTATCCTGATGATGTTACTTGGGATGAATGTCTTAAGTCCTGTAAAATCTATTTCACTAACCTTTCGTGTTACTTAACGTTTCGACTTTCAATAGATCTGTGAAATTAAAATATGGGTATATTTTATCTTCTGGTGCAATTAAATTGGATGGAGCGAAATCTGTGTAGATGGACATCTAATTTAGATCCTATGACAAGATTTGGAATGGCTTCTATTTTTATGTTAGCTCTAAACTTGCTTCCAGCCTTGTGCACTGGGTTGCTCTTGCTCTAAACTCACCTCCCTCCCCCCTGGCTCTGTTAGAAAATCCCCAAGGAACAGGCTCATTGTTGTATCTTGGGTTCTCCCCTCTTCCATCTTGCTATCCCCCTCCCTTTGATTGTTGTGCCCCTTCTTGGTTGTAGTTTGTTTTCTCTCCCCCCCCCCCCAAACTCTTGGTAGGGTTTGCTCCTCTTTTGTAGGTTTGTTGTCTGTCTTCCTCCCCCCTCCCTTTTTTCCCCTATATTTTATTTTTTTTTTCTCCTGGTAATGAATTTTTTATTCACACCCTCAATCCCCCCCCAAAAAAAAAAAAAAAAAATAAAGAGAGGAAGCCTTGGCTTCAATTACTAACTGGAATGGATACTTTTCAGGACATACGCATGTGGCAGAAGCACTGAAAGTACCGCTCCATATATTTTTCACCATGCCATGGACGTAAGTTTTGCTTGGCATATGGGCTGTCAATGCTTTAATGTTCATGTGGCCTTATTTGTTAATTTGAGTCCTGCAAGTGCTTTCTTGTATTTTTGTGTGAAACTAAGCGTTTTAAACTTCTTTTGTGTACCACAGAATGTCTCTATTCTTATATTGAGAGTGCAACTATAGTGACGCTTGATTGTCTCTTGGCAGGCCAACCAATGAATTTCCGCATCCTTTATCCCGTGTCAAGCAACATGCTGGATATAGAGTGAGATGAATTAAAAAAAAAAAAGTTTCTACGTTGTCTTTCAGTTATCAATACCATTTTATACTGAAGTAATATCTTGTTTTACTAGTTAGTTTCACTTTCTTGTCTTATTCGGAGTAAATTATGCAGCTGTCGTACCAAATTGTTGACACATTAATATGGCTCGGAATACGAGACATGATAAATGAATTCCGGAAGAAAAAGCTGAAGTTAAGACCAGTCACATATTTAAGTGGTGCCCAAGGGTCTACTTCTGATGTGCCTCATGGATACATTTGGAGTCCTCACCTTGTGCCGAAACCGAAAGGTTGTTCCTTTGATTCTTAATATCATAATAATAATGGTATCATTCAACTTCTTTAGTTGTACATTATTAAAAGCTAAGCTTGCATAACTGTTTACAGGTGTTATCTAAATTCAATTATTATTTTAATTGTTTATTCAAGGTTCATGTTATGACTGAAACTAGGAAGTTGCGTTTTGTGATATTTCTATTTTCTCTCTATTGTTTGAAACTTTGAGCTGTTCAAATTATGTTTCGACTCTTATTTTTTGGGTGAATAAATAATTCAATTCCAAAGGGAGAAGAAAAAGGGGGAGGGGGGGGGGAGATATACAAGGCCCCAAAGGGGAAACAACAAAAGAACAGAGGATAAATCCCTAGAGGGGGGGATGGGGGAAGCAAAAGAGACAAAGGCAGTCCCCAAGAGACAACAACAAGCCTGTTCCTTGGGGAATCTTCAATAGAACGAGAAGTGATCAAAACAAGTTTGGAGGAGACATCAAAGTACATGGCATTTCAAATCTTATAAAAAGATCTGGAGTTGGAAGTTCATCTACGAAGGTTGTGGTCCATCCAAATGTGGTTGATGGTAGTCCCAAAGGCGCACTTCCTAGCAATGTCGCAGATTGTGGTTGATTGCGCTCCATCCAATGTTTGAACTCTTATGGACATTTGAGTTTGGGGTTTTGTCTTTTGCAGATAGTTCTCTATTTCTATGGTACTCAAAATGTCATGCTTTTTTATTTCTTTTAAAAAAATATCAAAGTTGGATAATTTCACCTTTGTTCTGTTAAAATAGTGTCAGGAATAGGAAAGTCCATTACCCGAGGAGATATATTGTTTCTTGCTTTAATTATCATAATATATATTGTTTTCTCAATTCCACATTTATTTGTAAGCAAGCAGGAATGGTATAGCTGGTTGGAGGTTTTTTTTGTTGTAGTTTTTTATGGGCTCCAATCTAATATGGTCTAGCTTTACTTGATTTGTTTGCAGACTGGGGGTCCAAGATTGATGTTGTTGGTTTCTGCTTCCTTGACCTTGCTTCAAATTATGTGCCTCCAGACTCACTAGTGAAATGGATTGAAGCGGGTGATGCGCCTATCTATGTCGGTTTCGGTAGCCTTGTGAGTTTCTTTTGGTCCTTACTTGTTATTATTGCCAGCGTTAGTGATTGCAGATCTAGGCATAAGATGTTTGAGAGGCAGGACAGCTAGCATGCTCATGATCTCATCATCACTTCGGTGGAACACCAATTTAGGATGCATAAGCAAACTTGAGGATATGGCAGAGTTGGCTCAATCTTGATCAAGTCTCTGATTTTTTCTGCTTCAGTAATGGGATAAAACCTGATGGAACTTGTCAAACCCTGGAAACTTGATCAGTACTTAGGGTGCTTTATAGTTTTAAGTATATATAATATAAAATATATATCAAAAAAATATTTGGATTCTAAGATGATCTTTACTTGATATAATCACATAAGGAGCCGTGAGCTTTTTTCTTTATGTGTCCTGTGCCCAAATTGGGAGGCGATTATTACATATGATGAGTTTACAGATTTAAAAAAAAAAATAATAATAATAAAAAATTAAAAAAATAAAAAATAAAAAAAAATAAAAAATAAAAAAAGAAGAAGAAGAAGAAGAAGAGGAAAGAAAAGAAAAGAAAAGAAAGAGGACTAGATTTCGTGGCCTAACATTCCCAATTAATAAGAATGTTATTAGGTTTAGAAGTAGTGGAATAATGTCTTAATGCCAATATCACATTATGCACTTCAGTTATGAAAATGAATGGTTTTATATGCGGACCCATTAAAGAATGTAATTTTTGTTGTGGGAAATTCACTTCCCTGGGTACCTTTACTTTTGATATGAACTAAGCTATTTTTAATCCAAACAATTGCAGTTGCAAAATGATGAAGAATTAATGGGTTGAAATGTAATAAAAAATAGATAAAGCCAGAAAGAAAGGACAAAGGAGATTCTCACATTACTTGAATGTTTTGGTTGAAACAATGTGAGTACATAGTTGCACTTACAGATTCTTTTCTATAGGATAGCCCAAATTGTGCCCTAGCATAATTATATCTCTATTTCTCATTAAAAAACAAGGGAACATTGGATAGACATATGTGCCAAAAAAAAAATTTCTTTTTCAGTCAGTCTTAAATCTCAACTTATTAAAGTTGCATACCCTCTCAGCTTGAGATGCAGAAAATTTTCTTAAATCACAATTATTAAAGTTGGGTACCCACTCGGCTTGAGATGCAAAGACTTAAAAAATATTTCTGGTTTTAAGAAACTACTTATTTTGTACTCAAAAAGAAAACAAAAATGTTGTCAACCTGCATATTTTGATTGAATAGCATTAGTTCAGCTAATGTAATGGCTAATAAAATAAATCTTCTAGCGGAGGAATCCTCTTAGATACAGCACTAGTGCACTGCTAAGATAGCTTCATTTTTCATAGATTTCAACCTAACAGAAGACCTGGTCTTGACTTCTCCTGAAGTGTAAGCTTGGTTTTGTGAGGCTACTTCAGCAGAAATAGGATTGTCTTCTAGGACATTGTGATCTGTTCATCAGTGTAGTAGATCAAGCAATGTGTTGATGAAGCAACTTGTTTTCTGTTTTAAGCTGTGTTAGGCTCTAAAACTTGTGTCACCTGGTAAAAAGAACACAACTTAGTGTCATTTGTAAAGAAGGTTATCTGCTAAATAATATAAGGGTAAAGGATTAGAATTCTGTCCGTAATGTCATTGAAATTGCACTCAAAACATTTGTGCCTCTTGATGTGTTATATTACTACTGAAATACTGCATTTATCTCATCAGATTCTTTATTTGCTTCTGCTCATGTATTATGTCCACAAATTACTAGCACCCATGAGATATGATGTGCTATTTTTTACTGGGGTACTTCTTTAGTATTTCTCTTTTTAACTTTGTGAATTCGTAATAGCCTCTTCAAGAGCCAGAGAAAATGACACAAATAATTGTGGAGGCACTGAGAATGACTGGACAGAGAGGCATCATTAATAAAGGGTGGGGTGGTCTTGGAGACTGTAAGTATCAAACTCTTATTTTTTAAATTGTTATGCACCTTGACAACTCTAATCTTTGTAACAATATATCCAGTTGATTTTATTTATCCTCAACTTGTGGAAGCATTTTGTATTTGTTTACCTGGGTTTTTTCCCCTAGTGGCAGAACCTCCTGATTTTGTATGTCTACTAGACAACTGCCCTCATGACTGGCTATTCTCGAGGTGCAAAGCAGTGGTAAGATGTGATTATTTATTCCTATTTCTGGAAGCTTAATTCAAATAGAAGCATCATTTGCATTAGAACTATTTCATGGCCATGTGAATATTTGAATCCTCTTTACTTTTTTCTGTAGTTGGCTTCTTTCTGTAGTTGGCTCATGTTTGTTTCATGTTCATGTGAATATTAGATTTGTGTGTGTTAGAAAAGTCGTGGGCTTTAACTCTTGTGTGCACCAACAATAGCTGATTTGTTTCTTAATGTGGGTCTATCTCTTGTTTCCTATTTAGTTTAGGATACTATGGTTATTCTGTTTCTATTTTAAGACAATTACTAGGGTTGTAGTCTAAATAGGAAAACCTGCTGATTTGTTCCCTATTGTGGGTCTATCTCTTGTTTTCTATGGTTATTCTGTTTCTATTTTAAGACAAGTGCCAGAGTTGTAGTCTAAATAGGAAAACCTACTCTAAACAGGAAACCAAATAATACTAAAGCAACCTGGTGTAACTAGGAAAGGAAGCAACTATATTAGCTTGGGACAAAGCCCCAACTCGTGACTCATATCTCAACAATCTGAAACTAGACTTCGAGAGCTACAACTTTCATTTTTTCGCCATTTGGATTAGACTTAGAGAGCTACAACTTTCATGTTTTCGCCAAAGTCTAAATCCAAATGTAAGATCAGTAAAAATTGCCTTGAAGTTGTGGGATGTGCATGGTAGGTTTCTTCCAACCATCATGCTGGTTGCACCAAACAGGAAAGACGGAGTCAGTGACCGTTTACTGTTCATAGACATTATATAGCCTTTGAACAGTAACTGACCACTCATCGGAAAACTAGTGCTTCGTCCGGTGAACAGCTGGCTGCTGTCCGTCAGTCGGTTACACACAATGCACTTAGGACTAATCAGCCGGTTGGTACTGGCGAGCCAATTTTATCAGCTGGCTGCTCTGAGAGCTCTTGGGAAGAGATCAGCTAATTATCAACCGGTGAGCCGGTTGCTGATCAGGTTGAATTCTTATATCTGATTTTTGACAACTCATTTTCAAATTAACTTAAATGTTTTCTAAATAAAGAACACCCAATTTTAGTCATATGGCTTCCTGAGGCCGGTCTACCAAATAGTCTAAGTAATGCAGACGTAGGTTACAAGTAAACTACCCCAGCAGTTTATAACCCAAACAAACAACTCAAGACCCAAAAGTTACCCAAGACTAACCCGCAATAGACTAGGAAACAAGAGAAATAAGACCAGTAAATAAACGCCCAAGGATACAATAGCAATGCAGCAGCAAAACCAGCCCAAAAACCAACCCGATTAGAGAGCATAGTTATTAAATTCGGATTCGGGAATTATTTGGATGAAGAATTATTCGGATTAATTCGTTTCATCAATTCAACGATTTGGTCAAAAAAGCGGAGATAATAAAATTTGATTTCGGATTCGGATTTGGGAATTATTCGTTTACAAAAACAAAAAGAGGACAAAAAATTCGGATTTTATTTTTAATATTTTCAATACTTATTTTATATTATCTATCAATTATCATATGTATATAACATACAAATGATATAAAAATTAAAATTTTAAATTTTAAAGATAAAAATATTATATTTAGCTCCTTTTTTTTTTCTAAACTCATTTCCTATTACTCAAATAATTGAATCAGAGAAAGAGAGACTGAGAGGGGGGACTGAGTACAAATTCAGCTAGACCCACGTCTCCCACCATGCATGTTCACCTTAAATTAGAAAGAGAGTAATGACTGTAAGTCTTAGTCATACCAAAATGGGGTGAGTTTTTTTTTTAGAAGTGTGAGAGATTTCCTTAGGAAAGATAAGCTTTGTCGGTTTCTGTTAAAAGAGAAGAAAAGTAACATTAGGATAATAAATGCATAATAATCACACTATTTTTTAAAGGCTTATTGACTTATTCAAGATAATTTTTTTTTTTTTTTACATGGGATAAAATTCGTTTATAATTCTGATAAAGTTTGGTTCGGCTGAATTATTTGTGATTTTAAAAAGGTCTATAAAATTCGAGAATTTTTTATTTAATTCGGATTCAAACCGAATTATTCGTAAAATTCGGTAAAATTCTGTTTGGCCGAATTATTCGCCAATAATTCAAAGAATTTAATAACTTGGAGAGAGAATGACCTGCGATAGTGCTGGAGAGAGAGAGAGGTGCGGCTGGGTCTGTGGGGCTCCAATTGAGCCGCAAATTTGGTCGATTGTTGGGCCCAGGGAGGGTACAAAACCCCCCAAATATGAAGAGCTTCTGACAGCTGGTTTGAGAGTTATGCGCTTTCTTGATTTTCAGACCTAGGAGAGAGAATCTGAGAGAATTCTTTAATAATTGTAGCAGGGCTGCTTGGGCAGCAACAAGAAGAGGATCGAGTGATCCTTGGGTGGTTGTGAACACCCTCTGAAAAGGCCAGGCAGATCAGAGATCAATTGGGGAAGAGGAGATCGATCTCTCTCCTAATTCTTCCATGGGTGCTGGTCGGTTCTAACTTTGAGGATGTGAACGGGTCTGATTTTGACAATAGCAGTAAACAACAATAGCAGATTATAACAACAGCAGTAAACAGACAAAAAGAAATAAAAAAAAATAAGACAAGTGTGGGTGGAATTGGCTATCTCGGCCCGAGCATCTCACCGACAGCTATCCCGGCTGTTTAAGCAATTGACTGCAATCATTCATTATTCAAATCTGAGAATTAAGAGTACATAAGCTCCACTATGTATAGAGGGCAGATTAGCAGTCATACCATAGCTAGGAGTTACTCCAAGTAGGATTAGACATTACATAATAGGAGTTGGACAACTTGGACTCCAAATAGGACTAGACTAGAACCCCAATTGGAGTAGGTAACCAACTAGTTATTCACTAATAGGGAATCCTAAACTAACAAAAAATTGAAATAACAAAGGAAATAGACTCAAAACAGGACTCTAATTAAACTAATGAATTAAATCCCGTTTTCCTACTTTCTACCCATATTTTAGGCCCATTAAAGTGGCCCATTACAAAGAAAACCCATGGGATTAAAGGCCCAACACATACATAACCCAACTCAAGGCTTGTTTGCAATAAATAAGCCCATTAAGTGAGTTATCTACGTCACTTAGTTAAGGTTTCCCAATATACAAAGCAAAGTACAAATTTTGGACTTTTTGTTACGGTGTGTCTAAGCTGTCCTTAGTTGGGAATCACCGTACATGTGCTATTACAAGTACAATTTCCTCAACACGAGATCCTCTACATATGATGGAGTCATTTGGTGTTGATACCATTGATGACTTGACTCGCTCTTGACCCAATTGAATTTCCTTGGACTTGATCCAATTTGGTGTTGATTAAATGTTCAAAGACTTGAGAAGGTGCTCTTGATGTAGTCCAATTGTAATGGCACCACTAAGTCAAGGATTGGACTTATAGAAATGTATGAACACTTCAAGCCATAGGGGTGGGCTTACACAAGGGCTTATGGTGATCAAAATGATTGCCACTTGCTACCACATGCTGGAAATCCAAGATCACGATAGTGACTTGACCAACCAAAGAACCATTGCAAAGTGCAAACACAAACATCCTCCACTCAGTGAAACTTAAGAGAGAGAGGTTAGATATACCAATAAGACAATTTTTTCACATTTGAACACAAGTGAGGAATCACCAAAAACAATCATTGATATGTCATGTCTCAATAATAATTGTTCTCTTAAAGAACCTCTTATTTATGTTTAATCTGTAAAAGACAGATATTTATAATGTGAAATCAATAATCAAGATAAATGAAATTAAAATGCTTTGAATAGTTATCTAGTCAGAACCTTTCTATTTTGGTTCTTCTTCCTGTAACATTGTTTGGCAGCTGATTCATCGTTGAAAGACTATTGGGTATTAGAGAAGTCGTGAGTTTTATCTCTTGTGTGTACCCATGATAGCTGATTTGTTTCCTATTGTGGGTCTATCTCTTGTTTCCTATTTAGTTTAGGATACTATGGTTATTCTGTTTCTATTTTAAGACAAGTACTAGAGTTGTAGTCCAAATAGGAAACCTACTCTAAATAAGAAACCAAATAGTACTAAAGCAAACTATACTAGGTTGGGACAAACCCCCAACTCGTGACTCATATCTCAGCAGGGTGGTTTTATTGTTTGCATTTATAATCTGTGTACAAAACTATAAAAGAAGTGCATCACAGTATTAACTAATGCTTAAGAGATCAAATGCTCTATAGACCTATCATATGTCTGTTCCTCTTCATGTAACAGTGTTTGATAGCTGATTCAGCGTAGAAAGTTTGGATGGTCTAATTGATTGCATTAACGCTGTGCTTACCTAAACTATAAACAAATACATCACAATATTAATTAATGATCGAAGAGATTGAAAATGTTTTATGGAACTGCTTAATAGATTTATAAACGAGTGGAAATATTTCTGTTTAGATTCTTAAAAGAAGATCATGAAGCATGAATGGTGTTGTTTTTATTTTTATATGTCCATATGCTTGCTTTCTTTTATGATAATGTTTTTCTTTGTGCTGGAAGTAGTAGGTAAAGCCCATTGAATCTTCAACCTCAGTTCAAAGTATTTTCATGTTGATTGCTTCATATTTCAATCATTCTTCTTGTCTTTTCTTTCTCTCAAGTTTCTTCTCTAATTGTGAGGCGGTATTGTTTTGTACCTAACTTTCAGGTTCATCACGGGGGTGCTGGAACAACAGCTGCTGGCCTTAGATCTGCGGTAACTGTCTGTAGTTTTCTTGTCTTGTCCAAGCCTTCAATTTCACGTTATCACTTTGGTGACTGCATGTTTTTACTGATATGTAGTGTCCAACCACTGTTGTACCATTCTTTGGCGACCAACCATTCTGGGGAGATCAAGTGCATGCCAGAGGAGTAGGTCCTGCTCCTATACCAGTTGATGAGTTCTCACTTCAAAAGTTGGTTGATGCAATAAATTATATGCTTGACCCCAAGGTAATAATTAAGTGCATGATTAGTGGTTTTTTTTAATTCAAATATTCAATGAATTCCTTCTGAACTAGGATGAAATGGCTAGTGTGGCATGTTCTGAAACTTCCCAGTTGTCGATCCATACTCTTGTCACTTTCGATGTTCTTCCACTACATTGAACCATCATTCAGATTTGTGCCAAGTAATTGGGATTTGTGACCCAATTAATATACTCAATTTATTTCTAACAAAACTTCAGCTCTAACAATTTGAATATTGTTTTGAAATCCATGACTAGATGCCCCAGCTGTGAAGCTCAGATGCCCATGCTAGCTTACTTATATCCTCACAGATGACATCTTTTACTGTAGTGGCTATGAATGTCTCTTGAATGTTTTCCATGTTCCTGTTCTATATGTGTTTTTAGATACATTCATAACTAAATTCAAAATTGTGTGTGAATACAACTCAACCAAGCCCACTCAAACGACTTGAGGCCGCCTTTGTGAATCTGCCTATGTGATTTTTACCTGAAAAGAGTAGGAGGTTCATTACATTTGTGGATAAGAAAATACTGTAACAATATGCATAGCCTAAGACAAAATGAAAGAGAAGGGGTGGGGAAACTGTTTTCAACTTATTTGACCGGGATACTCAATGCTGTATCTTATTTCTGGAACAAAGAGCAGCTTTACCCAGTTTCCAGCGTCTTTGTTCTGTTGTTCATACTCGTGTCTGGGCATCTTTCATTCATGATCTGATACCAGATCTGTTAGACCAGAAGATATGAAAAGATAGTTGAAGTCAGTGAAACATCCAACCAGTGGTACTAGAAGAGAAAATATAGTTGCAATTATACATAGCTTATACGCTTTCTCTGGAGTGCCAATTTTGGTTGGCCAGTGGATTGGAGTCCTTGACTTTAAGCTCTCCACAGTTTTTACTACGTAGCAGATCCTTTATCCCTGTGAAGCATTGGATGTTTCTACTAGGAAAGGTGGACAATTCTTATTAAACTTCCTAAACAATCAATGCAGGTGAAGCAGTGTGCCATTGAACTGGCCGAGGCCATGAAAACTGAGGATGGAGTGGCAGGAGCAGTAAAATCCTTCCTTAAACATCTTTCTCCCAGAAAGTCTGAGCCTGAGCCCTCTCCAGAGTCACCAGTTTTCTATGAACAATATGTTGGCTCTGTAATAAGATGTTTTGGTTGTTCCTGAGTTGCCAGTCGATGCTATTGTTCCTTTGTGTATTTGTAGTGTTTACCAGATACTATATTTTGTCCTCCCAAATTTTGTGGGAAAAAATGTCATATTCATAATGTAATATTTTCCTGTATTAGAAAATCACAAATCTTTTCTGCAACCAAAATGTGTTATCTGGTCCTTGCTAATGTGAAATTAAATTCTCCAATCAGAAAGTGAAGTTAAAAATTAGTCTCATCCTTCTTATTTCTTAATTAATTTTCATTCAGTGGGGATTTACGTTTTGATGTATTGTTGCCAATGGCAAATGCTGATAGACTTGGTTTGGACTAGAATCAGGGGTGGGGGGTTTCAGTCTCCCAACTATGAACAATCTAGCAACTGAGGCCCAAGGTTGGTACATTTTATTTTGGGTAATTTACAGCGCCACCCCTTAGAGAAATTCCGCTATTAGAGAGACACTTCCTGCATAATACCAAATTATGCTCGTATCCCTTACTATTAATCTCTATTAAGTGAGGATTTGAAATGGCGGTTTTACCCTTTTGACTATAACACATGACCCAATTACATTTTACCCTGGCCCTTCAGTACTCCACTTTTACCATGGATTTAAGAGTGAAACCCTTCTCCTTCCCTGCGCAACCTCCGGCCAAGGACCTTAGATTTGGTTCTCTTATGCAGTGCTCTGGGTGGTGCTGACTTCGATTTCTTTCATGGATTGATGTTTGAGAGAAACGATGAAGTAGAACCATCTTCAAGACCACTATATGCATCGTAGCAGAGGTCTAAATTGTTTGAAGCCTCAACTTCCTTCCCATCGTCCAAATGGTTTCCCTTTTGAATGGCAGAGATTCTGTCAATTGGTTAACTCACTGAGATTATTCAAGACTTGAAAGTTAGAAGGTATTGAACCATTGAGGTGGTTTTTGTTCGGATGAACAACACGTAGGTTCTGCAACCGGCCAAGTGATTCAGGGATGGGTCCCTGCTAACCCATCTCTGAGAGAATCAAGATCATCAGATCCTTCAACCCATCAAATCCGTTACTGGGAATTGATGAAGAAACAGTTGGTTCCCCTTGAGAATCAAAGTTTGGAGAGAATTTAAACTTCATAACTACTCCTCTTACTACAGGACGCTTGTCTAGTCAACACTTAGATCCGGTTCTACCCAAACTTTTCTGGTTTACTGGTTCTCCAAATATTCTTGCACATTGTTGTTTTTGAGCAATGTTTTGGATATTCAAACGGGCCCTCCCATAAGGTAATTACGTGGCCGATTTACCCTCTTTTGCAATCAGTTTCGTTACAGCACCTGTTGCTTGCTCTAACTAATTGTCCACTTTTTCCAAGTGTGATTTCTATGTTATGTATGACGAGATCATGCTCTTTCACAATTACTTGAACTAAATAAAGGAACAAATTAAAGTTTCTAATTGCAGAACAAGTTCGATCTAAAATTCTACAAGGTCAAATTGAAAGAATGAGATGGGTAAGTTAAACGTACATATATAGTTCCCCTTCTCCTACCAAAAACCAAACCCCCCCAAAACAAAAATTGAGAAAAAGAAAATTTTGTAAACAGTAACTGTAGTTGTTCATGACCGACCAATTGCAAGATTTTCTCTGTAATTTAATTTCTATTTCCTTCCTCTTCTTCTAACAATTTAAATGCCTACTGCTGTAGAAACCATGTCATCTCCATTCTACAGATTCTCTGATAAATCGAGGTCGTTGATCATGGATTTAGGTATCTGACCAGACAATCAGTTTCGGCTTAAATTTATCTTTATGACGGAGGGACAGTCTTCGAGGCTAGAAGGGATGTATCCACTTAAGTGTGAGATTACCCAATTCAATTGGGATGGGACCAATGTGACCATTTTCATGCAAAACCAGAGTATGAAGAGTACGTCGAAGCTGAGTGAGGAAGGAAGGGATGGGTTGAGAATTAAAAGTGAAACAACGGTGGAAAAAAAATGTCCTGATGGTGTGAACTTAGTTACAGAAAGGGATATGAAGGAGCGAGTGGGATCACAAGCCAGGAAAGCGGTCTCGTCTGAGAGGGCGTTGAAGACTGATGTTATGGAGTGCGAACGTAATTTGGTATTATGCAGGGGATATCTCTATAATAATGAAATTTTCTAGGGGTTGGCGTTGTAAATTTTCTTTTTATTTTTAAAACAAATGGGAGAACCTAATTTCATATACTGCGCGTACCTAAAATGATAAATTGGTGTGCCACTTGTTTTAGGGACCATTCTTATTAATTAGTTTGAACCGATCATGATCAGGTTCTATAATCATTGTCTTTAGTTGTTGTTGATTCCTTCTATGTTTTCATCTGTTGAAACCTTAGCCTTTAGTTTGGTTGTCAGGAAATAAATAGAAAAGAAAAGAAAAAATTCAAAAAAAAAAAAAAAATTTTTGAGGAGAGAGATGGACACGTATGTCAATCATAATAAAACAATGGTATGATGATGGAGTAATTGGCTTATATGTCTCTCTCTCCTTAGATTCAAACAATCATGATTTTTTTTTTTTTTTTTCCTTTTCTTTTCTTTCTATCCATTTCTTGACAACAATACCAAGCCTTAGTCGTCAACTTTCCCCTTCTATGTTCTGTGATGGAAATTTAATAGATTTAGGGTTTTCTTTTGAAGATCTAGAGATCTACAGATTGACTACACTATGTTCGAGAAAAGGTTGCATTCAGCACTCTGGCTACGAAACCTATTCCATCTTCTTCCTAGATTACCAATATTTTTACGGAGGCTATCTCTCCCTCTTCGTTTCAATTACTATGGGTCAAGCTTGGATTTCTTTCTCCTCACGATCCAGTTTGAGACGGCTGTAATAGATATAATGCTATATCTATGGATGATATCGACTCTCAAGTAAATAATCATCAAGTGCAAATCAATGGTGGTGATGCACTAACATACAAGGATGAAAATAAGCAAGCAAGGTGTCATCTACAAAAAAAAGCTACTTGAAGAGCCTAGATTTTGTAAAAGTTCAATATATCTGATTTGAACATACCTTCTTGTTATTCTTTATATTATTTATGCTACCTATTATGGTAAGCCTATGTATATTTGTACTTGTATAGTTTTGTTATAAGTAAGACTTTTTTATCATACATTATAAGAGAAACCACAAACTGATAGAGTTCCACCAAAATTTTATCTTGATGTTGACAAGGAAATACAAATAAACCAGCACACTGGTTGGGGGTTCGCTTGGTAAAAAAAAAAAAAAGGAGAGTTCATGTGACACCAAATCAAAGGGAAGGCGGGATTCAAAAGACTTAAAAGCATTCAACCTCGCCATGCTTGTGAATTTGACCACAGTCATGGATGGTATAAGATGGGGTTGGAGGGTACAACCGGATGGAGAGGATCTAGGCACTACTTGCTAAACAATGTTGGAAATTTATAAAAGAGTTGAAGCTTGTGGGGTTTTGATGATGAATCAGTCGCGATCCAATTTCCGATTCTTGAAACCATGGAAATCCTACAATAAGGGGCTTTTTGCTTTCTCGGGGTAGAAATTGGGAGATTGTAAAAAATAGACATTAATTCTCAGCCGTGGAAATTGAACCATTTCCTAGTTCAACCAAGGTGAAGGATTTCAATGCAAGGAAGGTCGACATTCAAGTCAGAGATATAAACAAATAATTGAAAATCCGAATTCAATTGGCATATGTATCCAGATCTGATCTGACTCCGATCGATGTATGTATCTAGTAAGAAACTTAGAATAGATAAGATGCTCTCCGCGAGCAGTGGAGGCTGCCACATAGGTCGTGGATCTGGATCTGGATCTGGATCTGAACCATATACATGTTTTCACTGACCTTCTCGAAAGTTAACCCACGATTGACATAATTATGGGCTTAATATGGGCCTTTCAATTTCTTGTTCCATTGTTAATTATAGGCTTGCTTCTGGACCGCTGTGATAGTATCCATATGATGATGAGATTTGTCACCAGGTATGACCATTGGATTGGAACCTTCTAAAAATTTTAAGAATCCAGATTTGATTGTCGTGCAGTAAGAAAAAAAAAAAAATTTGGTGAAGAATAAATATTGAATTCCTATTCTAATTTCATGGAGTTCATTCTTTGGGGAACTCTATTTAAATAATTCCATTGGATTCTATTCTAACTTCCCGAAGTTCATCCTCCGAGAAACTCTGTTTAAAATAATTCTGTTGGATTCCTTCTAACCTCCTTATTTAGTTATCTCATTGGAAATCATGCAAAGACACTTCCGAGGTGGTAGAGTCATGGAAACACTTGTTTCTTCCATATTTTGGACCTTAGCTCCATGGAACAATATGCTACTGCTGAAACATGGAAGAATTGAAATCTTAGATCAAAA
>NC_056565.1:30891631-30896303 GCF_013358625.1 Macadamia integrifolia | reverse complement strand
AACAAGAATTCTTGAACGAAAAACAACCAGAGCCTATTTCTCACTACGTCCAAAACTTTCTATTAATGAAACATATAAATCCATTGGAAAATTTATTGAACATGGTACTCTTGAAGGCTGTGTTTCCTACCCCCACATAGTTACTAAAAACCAAAAAGTACGGAAGGTAACATAATCCGGAATCCATGCGGAGATGAGAAAAGATATGGGCCCAAATGGAAAGTCCTATATATCTTGACACCAATCAATGAAGCTTTAAGAAGTGGTCCATCAAGTAGAATTTTTGGACCACTTAGGTTAGGCCCCATTTGGCAAGGTTTGCCCTACTTGGGTATTATTGCAAGAAGATGCTCCTGAAAAGGTTTGGGCTTTTGGGGTAAGTTAAGTTTGGGCCTAATGAAGTATATTTGGAGGATTTTTTTATTCTCACTTATTTTAGGTGCTTCTGCACCTCACCACAACCATGAACAACTGTTCCCTATTAAAGCCAAGATGATGAAACTTCATGGCAGATGACTAACCAAAGAAGGAATTGACAAATTTGTCTACTTGGCTTGTGATGGAACTTAATCTCCAAAATATATTGATGGGACAAATTTTTCTATCCAAGAGTTCTCCCTGCGTGTTAGATACAGGCGGCGCAAAATGACCACCCTGCCCCTCCTGAGGTAGTGGACAAAAAACACCTTCCCTTTATTGATATTGAGGACAACTGCCTAGCGCAGTTGACGTTGCAGTAAGCCCATGCTCAATAAGAGGTTGGGGTTTGAGCCTCCTGCAGCAACCCTATCCCTAGTAGCAGGGGTGTCAATTCTAGACCCACACTGGTTAAACAACTATCGAGAATTTGAACTACCACATGAACCGAAGTCAGCTATAGTCGTAAATCCAACTGTATATATATATATATATTTATACTCGTTCAATGTCTTTCTTGCTGAATGTGAAAAATCCCAATTATGATTCCATTGAGCGAGAAGAGAGTGCAGAGCACCTTCCATCGTAATCACCTTATTAACTTCTCAGATCCTATTTCCTTCACCATCATTGGTCAAATAATATTCAGTCATCTCCAATGCGAGGGTCCAGCCTGACGATCATTGGATTGGGACTGATCACCCCCCTAAGAGCCCATTTAAGGCTCATTTAGAGATAAATGGCTCAGTTTCCCATGCATCTCAATTAAAAACCATGTTTAGCCTATGAGGATCAATTACTTAGACAGGCTGGTCACCATGCAAAATCCCAAAATAAGGGGATCGAATAGACGCGACCAACCAGAGCCACCTGATTTGAACCCCTACCCAGTAGTAGGACCGGGGACATCTGGGACCTTATGAAGGTCTTAAAGTGCAACACTGTATCTGTCACTGTATATATCCTATCCCACCATACGAACTCATTGTACTTTGAATTAATTCAATGCATGTGCTGCTGCTACAATCTCATATCAAGTTCTAAAATGAAGCTGACCAGAGGAAAACATGACCTTTTCCATCTAGAACAAGAATTTAGGCACGGAAAGGTGCTAATTGAGATAAGGATGGAGTTTCATTCATTCCCCACCTCTGAGGTTGTAACCTACAGACAATCAATATTAAAAACTGACCCAATTGGTCTGGCTCTGTTATTGGGTATTGCCCAAGTTCCCACTGATAGGCTTTGGGTTCTCAAAAAAAAGAAAAAATCCTGCCTACTTGCGTGTCTTTACGTTCAGACACATATTGACGAGAAGAGACTTACAATGCCCCTCGCTTAGATGGTCTTCACATAACCTTTCATTGGCTTGCATATTGACACAATGGTTGCACAAGGAGACATGGTTCTCTTGCCCATGGAAAAAAATAGCATAGGGAGGAGTGGGGGTGTCAATACTTATATGGAACCGGTAAACTCATTTCAGACTGAGCCGATTGAACCCAGACCAAACTGAACTGAAGGCTTATTGCCCGGTTTCAGTTTGAGAGTTTGTAGCCCCAATGACAAACCGAATCATACCGAAAATTGAATGAATCCAAAACCAAATTGGAATTGAGTCAAAACCAGGACCGAAACTGAAATAAATTGATAAGAAACCAAAAAATAAAAACCAAGTTTTTGCATAAGTTTTGTATGAAAAATGAAACCCAAACTGGGCAAAAAATCGAAATCAAACCAATTATAAATGGAAGCAAAATCAAAACTAAATCATACCAAAATTGAAATGTTTGATTTTGATTTCATCATTTCCACATCAAAACCGATACAATCCCGGCCGAAACCAGGCTGAAATGACTTGTCGACACCCCTAGAGAGGAGGTACGTGGAGAGTTCAGATTCCCTGCAATTGAACGTATATTTCACGTGCCAGCACTGGTCCCCTTGCTTCTATTTAAAGAGTGAAAATAAATATTTATGAAAACAGAAGAGATAGACAGGTCAACGCACATGAAGTGTAGGTTAAGAGGATCTCAACCTCTATGTGGAGGCAAGGTCTTAGGACTCAAAATCGGAATTGACTCTAATTGATTCCGAATTGAATCGGCTGGATCTGATTCAAGTTTGAAAACCATATCACGTCCATTATTCCGGCTGGCTGCTTGCGGGTAACACGAAGGGAAGGGAATAGGAAAACATGTGCACGTTAGCGACCAATCAATGCGCACATGGGCAGAAGGGGGCCTCTAGCTTTTTTGTGATTTAGAGTGCACATGAAGTCTCATGTGGGTAATGGGTATTCCCCACCGTTCTCTATTGTGGGCCATAACCAACCTCACCCTAAAAACAGCCCAGCCCAAGAAAAAAAGGTGACAATGACTCTTTGAGAGAGAGAGAGAGAGCACATTTCTTACAACACATGTTCCCTGGCTTAGGGAGGCCCTCGTTTTTGGATTTGGATTTGGATTCTGATTCTCTACGGAATCTTATAATAGATAGGAGATTAGGTTTTTTTTTGGTAAGATAGGAGATTAGTGGAATCAAAGGATGGATAGAAGAGAGTGGACGACATGAGCTGTAGAGATTGATTGGCTTTGGTTGGAGTGGATGGGAGGAGAGGGATTGGGTTCTATTATTATTTATGATGATAGGCAAAAATGGTTCTTTAATTAATTCTTATCTATTGATGATAGGTGCTAGCTATTTTCCATTATCTGACGGTTATCTTTCTTTTATTTTCCTCTTACTTCTACAATTCAATCTCATAAAACTTCATCTTGGCAAATGTAACAAGATTGGACATATTAGGTACCGTTTGATAATGTTTCTTTTATTTCTGTGTCTAGAAATTACAGAAATAATTTCTCATGTTTTGGGAAACAAAAATGGATTTTTTGGTGTTTGATAAACATGTTTCTCGAATTGAGGAGGGTTGAGTATTCTTTGGGTTGGTGTGCATTTTACTGGGAAATTCGAACTTCAATACCTAACAACGATTCAGTAATCGATTCATAAGGATCCGGAGAAAATTGAAAAAAATCCATAAAGGAATTGATGGATGTGAATTTAAGATTTCCATTAGCAAAGTAAAAATTCGGTATAATCCTTCTCGTTTCTGTGGAAAATCTTTGAACTTTGGAAATCCACCAGGTAAGGTAAATGCTGGGTTGGAAGATGCAACTTTTCATCCGAGGTCCATCGATTTTTTGGCCCACATGTTGTTCCAAGAAACGGAAAATAAGTTTGACTTGTTTCGTCAAGCTCGTTTCTAGACACAGAAATAAGCATAAATTTCTATTTATGTTTCAAAAAACAGGTGAAACAGAATAGGTTTATTAAACAGTTTTTGGGGTGTTTTTCCATTTTTGAGCACTAAAAAACGGAAAAACACGCTTCTAAAAACATTATCAAACGATGCCTTAGACTTGTCTCTAGAGAGAGAGAGAGAGAGAGAGAGAGAGAGAGAGTTAGTTACATGTTTATTTAAGTATTGAGTAATATTTATTTAGGAGAGTGTTAATGTTGTCTGTATGGATAGAATAGTAATATCTAAAACTAGGATTGTGGCATAGATTAAGAAATATAACATCATAGGAAGACAATCTCTTACAATATCATTAAATATATCCACGATATATCATAAATCAAAATTAAAGATTTACCTTATATATGGAAGAAAAATAAAATCTTTTGTGTAGCCGCACGCGTGCGTTAATAAGATTGGCAACTGGATCAATAAGAAAACTTGTTCACGTCATACAAATCAGGTGTGGGAAACAATTTCATTATTAAGCAAGGTTTTAGTTTATGACATCAATGTTGATTTTATATTAATTCCGACTCTTCCCTGATTGTGAAACTTATCTCTCAAAGATCATGCTTTTTGTGGAAGTAATCAACCTATGTGATTCTCTAAGAGCTCATATCTCCTTTTCATTTCGGGAAAGCAATCTCACAGTGGATTGGTTAGCCAACTTTGCATATGAATCTACTATAAATTCAATTTTCTATGGTGATAATGCTCTCCCATCTAATATTAGTTACATCATTCGGGAAGATAACGAGATTACCAATCTTTAGAATGTAGATTTTCCTCTTTTACATATTTTCATTTTGGGTTTTACGAGTGTCAGAGTGATTTGTATCTCATAGTTTGGGGTAAGGCGGGCTATGTCCCCCCCTTTTGTTTCTCTTATTTAATAAAATTTTAGGGGCTTCCCCGGGTCCCAGATAATATTCGGGTTAAAAAAAAAAC
>NC_056565.1:30882809-30891611 GCF_013358625.1 Macadamia integrifolia | reverse complement strand
AAAAAAAAAAAAAAAAAAAAAAACTAGTGTTGATAACGGTGGCAACCAATACCAATATAGATACAGATCGGTCGAATTGATCCATATAGAGCCGTTTCTAGTATAAAATCACTTTAGACTCTTTTTTTTACTTTTTCTATTGATGTGTGTCTATGTCATATCAACCGATACTATATCGAAACATAAATCCTTGTTACTAAGGCATCACATGTAGGGTTTTAGTGCACGGTATCAAAATGGGTATCAGTTATTCTCAAAACCAATACGATATTTATATAGAATAATATCAAATAACCCGTATCGGGTAAAAATACCCCTGATTTTTTCAAGAAAACATAAATTTTTTTAAACGTTTTTACTCTTAATCCATACCATTAAATTGATTTAATATCGATCAAGTATAAATATCAAAGACTTGCCAAACTAATTCAAATGATCCAATACCAATAGAACCATGATCACATGGTAAGAAAGAAGAAAGAATATCAATGCAAACCCATGTGATTAGAATGTGCGAAGGCATTAAAAAAAAATTCCGCACCAACTCGCGTGGAAATCTGCTTCCCTGTTTAGACTTGAGAAAACAAAAGGAGAAAGGGAGCTTAGCAATCGTGAGAGGAGAAGCCACAGGCATAGGGGAAGCGCTCGTGATTGACGTGGGCTAATCATGGATGATTTGGATACGCAACTCTCACTTTGGTTTTTGGTCGATCCTATACAAGGGGCCATCACCAACTCCGCTCAGCAGAGCTTTTGGCAACTTCTCATTTCTCACCCAAACCAAAAGGCCGAAAAGGTCTTGTTAGTTTGGTTTTGTTTGGTTTTTATTTTTAATTTTTTTTCTTATTAGTTATTGATTCAGTGAAGCTACTTTCAATACCTTCTATTTTTTCTAACCGAAAAAAAAAAAATCCTTCTAATTTCTTTTTTTATTATTTGTTAAATAAAGGAAGTCTGAAAGACTATGGTTGATGGTTCCTTCACTGAGATACATGAGAAGGATAAAATGACCATCCTACCCAAGCAACAAACTAGTAAATTCTTAACGCTTCTTTTGCAAAAGCTACTCGCTAGGTGTGGAGCTGTCTTTGCAAGCTTTATTGTTGGCTCTAGCCTCTAAGCCTACCTCCTTGACTATATTGTGATAATCGTGTGCTTTCCTTGATAGAAGTAGTACAGTAAGGCTGTGTTTGGTAGTCAAGAGAAGAAAAGAAAAGAAAAAAGTACATTTTTTGTATTTTTTTTCTTTGGGTTAAGAATTTTTCTTTGCATTTGGTATGTCTTCACCTAAGAGAAAATTTCTCTTTCCAAATTCAAAATTCATCTGGGGAATTGTGAAATTTTCTTTTACATACCCCCAAAATTTTATTGTCAAAATCACAAGAAAACATGAGAAAATATGAAAAGATAATAAGACAAAAAATGAATTTTTACACAATGATTTCTTATGTGTCTATCTCTCTCTTAAAATTCAAAATTTTTTGAATTTTTTTCTTTTCTTTTCTATTATTCTCTTGGTAACCGAACATACATACTCTTTTTATTTTCTCACCATTTCTTCTCTTTTCTTTTCTTTTCTTTCTAGATTCTTTTTTCTTTTCTTCTCTTGGCTACCAAACATAACCTAAGTGTCTCTAGACATAGAAAGTAAGCAATCACTTACCTTTCATTGGCAATACTATAGGTTTCAGTTGTAGTTTCAGGTATCAAAATAGACAATGGGAAATCTCTTTTCTAGATGACTCTTTGGTCTTAAGATTGCTTGTTTTAAGAATGAGTCATTGTCCTTTTCTATCTCTTATTGAAAGGTGGCACGTTGCCTTTTAGGGAACCTCTCCCTTATTTATTAGTTTTCCTTTGATGTTTGAGATTCATTTTGATCTTAGGTTCCACGGTCTTGACGATGGCCAATGAATGCGGATCATTACAAACACAATAGTATTTTATTCTATAGATGGATCAATGTTGAGAACCAATTTTTTTAAACGGATACATAGTCCATATGATAAAATTTCCTTTATCCGTGGTTGAATGATGAGACGAGCAAAAGGTGTACCCCTTATCACTCCCCACCTCTCTCCCTGCTATTGTACGTGGTCACAAGGGGCCCAGATGAATGGAAAACTCGATCATTGTCCATATACGTAAGAAACTATTTTGCTAAGCATCTTACAAAATTAACAAAAGGCTCCCAAGTTACAATTCTCTAAATTGCAAAAGAACCCTCCTTCATTTGTGGTGCCCTTGCCCCGGGGGCTCGTGGCATTTTCTCACAAGAAGCACGTTACGGATTCATCAGTTGCTTACACCTGAAAGACTTTGCTTAGATAACACACATACATATTTCTATCGTCAGATTGGAATCCACATAAAAAGAATAGAACCATTGGAGTATTTGACAATATTGATCTAATCTCTTGGATTCCAATCTAGTGGTTAAAACTATAAAACAAGCTTGTAGAGCTTCAAAAGTGCATTCTGAACCCAAAATCACTTGTCTTCAACCCTAGGCACGGTAGAAAAGAAAATAATTTTCAGAAAAATTTATTTTCAAAATTCAAATATTTTCTTTATCACATACCAGTAGAGTGGGCTAAGTTAATGATTGCATTCCCCCACGGGCGACCACCACATTTAAAAAAGGGACCAAACCCTAATCATGGGGCGACTTCGTCACCCCACTTCATACATAAACATTGGTCGAAAATATGATTAGAGGATCATAATGATTATGATATGAAATGCCTTAAATATATTACAAAATTTATCCAAAGAACAATTAAAGAAAAAGAAATCAAGGATTATGGTTTGGCCAATTTTATCATATGCCAAGGCCGTATCATACATGACAATTTACAAAATCAGGAATTTAGAGTACAACTTGAAAAATGTAATTTAATTTTGGAAATAAAATTGGTAGCTGATCTTATCTCTTGTTATGTGGAAGGTAGAGACCTAATTTGAGAACTGGGTGATCAACGCCTTTGATGAAGTTCTAGGCTGCTCCGAAGACATGTGGGGAACACCTCAACTTCCAAGGGCCTCCTCTACACCCCCAGGAAAATTCCAAACAAATGTTTGAAGCATTTATTTTCCTAGGGGATGAGTGCCTCTTCAACTTGTTATGTGCAAGGTAGAGACCTAATTTGAGAACTGGGTGATCAACGCTTTTGATGAAGTCCTGGGCAGCTCCGAAGATGTTTGGGGACCACCTCAACAACCAGGGGCCTCCTCTACACCCCCAAGAAAATTCTGAACAAATGTTTGAAGCATTTATTTCCCTAGAGGATGGGTGCCTCTTCAACTTTGGACGAAGAGGCTCTGAAAGAGGTGGAACTTTCTTTTGTGGACGGGGGACCATCTTATCAAACATAGTACATGGATTGGCAGTTTGACAATTCGTTGATGTTGGACTTCCAATAGAGGGATGAGGTTGATTTGCGTCTATCAATCTGCTCATGTGAATGCAGGAACGTAGGTGTCAGATTAGGTTAGCCTAGTATATGGTAGATTAATTGTGAAATCGTCTACAACCACTGCACTGGTACAGTGAGCATCAGGTGGCTAGGAGCTCTTTAGGGCATGTGCCCAGATGCTCTCAGTCGTCCGATGCTCACTACGAAGGATGTGAATTCGTAGATTAAAATGCTTGTTTTTCCTCGTTCGGTTACACTTCAATTTGATTTATATTGGTTCAGACTCAGAGTACCATTTTTTAAGAAATGACAACATGTTTATAATATGGTGGCAAATATCAACATACCATCACACTCCCAAACTTTTCATTTTGTGATACAAACTTAACTATTCATTAAAACGAGATGGGCATGCAGTAGGCTTATAGTAATCAAGTTACAATATTCTATCAACTGCGTAGTGGAGTTTGCTTGTAGTAATTGAATTACAAGATTCTATCAACTAGCGAGTGGAGTTTGGCCAAAACTATTCACACTTGCAACTGAATTTCCATACTTTTTGGCCTCTAGTGCTGTTTAATTGCGTTATTCTCTCCTCCCTCTATTCTTCGGACATCTGTAAACTCCTTTTAGTTGTAGGAAATTTTTCTCAATTTCCTTTACTATTGATTTATTCTATTTGAAAAAAAAAATGAAAATAAAATTTCCACAAAACATGATTTATTAATTCATCACATGGAAATAGAAAGCACCCATAAAATATCTCTACCACTTCATTTGGAGTAGACATAACGATATATTAATCCACATCTTTTTTTTTTTGGTAGAATTTAATCCATATCATGACTAGTGAGATTGGACGACAAATTAAAGCAATAAGATTGAAGACAAGTTGATGGTGCTTAGGTGGTTTCAATTCTTCATGAAACTTTTGTTACCTTCCAATGCTTCATCCAATTCTCTATAATTCCTTATATAATGGAATCAAAGGGTGGATTGGGATCATCTGGAACGATTCTCCCTCCAACCTCCTTTCAATGCCTATGTCTAGGGTTGTGTGTCAATCATATGAAATTGTGTGCCTCCAGATGTTGGGTTGTGTGCCTATATCTGATTGAAGGGAAGTTGGAGAGAGAATTATTGGAGAAGATTTTGAAACGTAACTCTAAAACGGTTAAAAAAAAATGGAAAAACAATAACAAATAATGCATATAGATTTATGAGATTTGGTAAGATTGCCTACATCCTCGATGAGATGAGATGAGATGAGATCTCTACATCACTAACAATGGAGAATAAGATTACAATGCTCGTTCTCACACCTCTCGTAAATTGCTTATAGAGAAAGAGAATGTTGCTACAAATATATAGCAAAAAAAAAAAAAAATTTAATACCAAAAAGTATAAAATTATAGGACCACCGTTCTATTGAGGGACCTACACCAGTAACCTTAGATTAAACTACGGCTTAATACAAGTCATTTTACACCAACAAAGGATCCGGAACCAAGTTGCACCATCATCATCTTTGTTAAAACATCATTATACTTTTGAGGTAATTGGGTTCAATCTTATTCATCATTTTTATGTCAAGGCATCTCCTAAAACAGCCTTTTATGCAGAAAGGGTTGACTTTTATCATGTTTTTACAACTAACCATAATGAGGATAATGAGGATTGGAGGTAGAAATCATTTTCAATTTCTGAAAAAAGTATATGATAGCTTAGGTGGGAGCCCAAAAGGACCACATATTCATTATGGAAACTTCTAATGAGAGGGTATCACAGGGGGAAAAAGGCCTTTTAATAAGAGGGATGAGACATTGTGGGACATTAATCTGACATGCATAGTGACATTGAATAACATGTGGTCATTCTTGATTCTTGAGGATTACCACTTTGATAATTTGGATGCTACGTTACCTTCTTTCAGATGTCCTAGTAGAGATGGCAATGGGTGGGTTCGGACCAAGAGATCAACCTGCGTGGTTGTGTTTAGTTTATTTTCTATTTATTCACTTAAGTCAAATTGGCATAGGCTGTATGACCACTTTTATTGATTTGAGAATTAAATAAAAACCTATCCGTGGGTTGCCCATATGATTAGGATGAATTGAGAATTATGTGGATAAGCACATGATTTTAGGTTCGATTTCTTATTTGTACATCTATGATTTAAGTGGAGATTGTGGCGGTGGGTTACAGCGCTAGTCTCTCCGAATATTAGTCGAGGTGTGCATAAGCTGACCTGAACACCTTGATTAACCAAAAAAAAAAAAAAACCTCAAACTAATACTTATAAGTTATATATGTCTTTCTCACCACTTCTCCTAATATTATTTTTGTTAGAACTTCCTATGGGTTTGAGTTTGAAACCCTATTGAGGAAACCACACAGAAAAAACAAGAACACGAATCTAATAAAATTATAGAGGATCTAATTGTACCTTCACCAAGTATGTTGAAGAAGATAGATATTAGTCACTCCTACTTTCACTCTCTTGGCTTGGCTATGGATCTTCTACAGCCCCTTAAATCTCCTTGGTTCTTTCACTTTAGTGGTAAAGTGGGGGAAGAATGAATAATGGTTGTAGGGACCCAAAACCTAGTATTTATAATACTGTCCTGCACCCAAAACCCTAAACCACAATGGATTGAGCCAGCATATCCCTAAACTTGAGAGTGGACCGAACCGATTCATGCAATTTGACTCTCACCAATTTAATCAACCCAAATAATTAATTTGTCCCATAAATCCAACAATCTCCCACTTGGGCTACATTAATTATAAGAATGTCTTTTAAATTGGTGTGGTCATAGAATCTTATTACATTAACCACTCTTACTGTGATTCAGTTGAAAAATCACTCGCATCGAATAACAGCAGAAGATACACCTCAATATACGGCATACAACTTTCTGTTATTACAAACATAAGTAAGTTTCTTAACACGAATCTATGTGGGATATCATCATAGAAACATTGACATATCCTCAAATTACACTGTTGTCATTCTATGTAGGTCCTTAACTGTGATATTAACCTTCACTGTGACAAATTACCTTTGATCTGTGGTTAATATCTAACTGTGGCTTTCTGCCTATAAACTGTGGTAAATATTGCCTATGAAATGTGACAAATACTGTCTTAAAATATGGCAAACATTATATTTTGAACTGTGATAAAATATTGCCTATAACTAAGACAATTACTACCTATAAAACATTCTCAAATGAAATCATAAACTAAATATTTCAAGAAATAACTGTGCATAATGTAAATGCTAAAACTTAATCATAATTCATCAAACTGTGCCCCAAAACATACGGGCTAAGGTTCAAAACATAAATAAATACTAAACAAAATCAGAGCTCCCACTAATCAAGCATTTCAAATAATTGTATGTAAAGAAATCCTAACTACTTGATGGGATCAATTTTTACTTACTTTCAATTGCTGGTGATCAGTCTACCTCACCTTTTCTTGGTATCATCCTACTTATCAGCCCCAGAATTCTTCCTCTTCTCTAACAATTTCTTGAAAATAAAGCAGTCATTTTTCACATGTCCTTTCTTATGGCACCAGAAACACTTTACGTTGTTGGTCTTCTCTTCATTCTGAGCATTTTGAGATGTGTCAAGTTCTTGAGAGCTATTAGTCCTGTCATATGGCTTGACGCTTCCTCTGTTAGAAAATTTTTTGTTCCTTTTGCTTGGTCCACCAGAAGATCCCTTGTGGAAAGTTGCATGTGCACTCTCAAACCTAGTTTGTTTCAATTTTTCTTCCTCTTGAGTGCAAATGGAAATGAGCTCATTTAGGCTCCAATCGTCCTTCATTGCAATGTAGGTAGATTGGATAACCTTATACTGACTAGGGAGGGTATTCAGTGCAATATGTATAATATATTCTTCATCGATCTGTATTCCAAGATCCTTAAGTTTACCAGCATCAGTAGCTACACCCAAAATATATTCTCTAACACTCTCACATCCATCATACCTTGTATTCATTAGCCTGGTCATTAATGTGATTTTCTCAGCTTTCTTGTTGTGTTGAAATCTAGCTTTAATAGCATCCAGGAATTCTTTTGCAGTGTCTTTGATTTCTATGTTCCCACGGATAATTTTGGGAACTGCCTTTTTTAAAACCAGTATACACTTTCTATTTGCTTTAGTCCATTTCTTAAACTTGGTCCTTTCAGCACTTCTACTCGAGTCTATGAGAGGCTCAAGTTTAGGCTCCCTAAGTGCCAAGTCTAAGTCAAGAAGACCTAAATGCAATTCTAATTCCTCCACCCACTTTTGATAGTTGTTACCAGTGAGCATTGGGATGGAAGATACATAACTTGAGGGAATGGTCATCCTACTACAACAGTAACAACAACACAATACATGCCAAATATCAAAATAAGAGTTACAACTAAAAATGTATCTCTATCCTTTGGGACATGAATTAGCTGATGCTCTTATATTCTTCTTTTAATTGTGAAAACAACACTAAATTCGGAATTCAATCACCTTTGGGCAAAAGAACTCCAAATTCAATGTCCCTTTTATGAAATGTGGATAATTATCCTCAAACCTTGATGACATAACCTTTGGGAAAGTATCACCTTTACTGTTAGGGAAAATACAATCGAATTGAATGTACCACTTTGGTGGGTTTCATTCAGTTCTATTATATCTTTTTCCATTGAAGATGTATATCTTTATGTTCAAAACATACATATAAATATGTCACTAGGACAACAATAACCATACAAGAGTCCTAACTGCAACTACATTCTTATCATTTGGGTTAAGACTGCACTAATCCTCTTGTAAATTCATATTTACTATGAAAAGAATAATAACTTTTGAAATCCCCTCACCTTTGGGCTTAGGAACCTCTAGGTTATTATCATTTTTCTTAACTTTGGTGACATCACCTTTAGGCAAATGTCACCTACATTGCTACCCTGTGAAAAATCATGGAATAATAAGATATACCACTTTGGTGGATTCCACCTCATCCTTTCATGGTTTCCTAAAAAATTACTTTGCAACTAAGAATGAGCGGAAGCTTACACCCTTTTTCATATTAACATATCTCAATTTAAAAATTTTTCTCAATTTCATGGTAACCAATAACATATATATTTTTCAAAGCATTGATTTATGCCCTCTTGTTTCAATGATTGAAACTAAATACAACATAAAATTTCAAATAAACATGTCATATTAAAAATTAGATCATTAAATGTAGCTCGAAACAAGGAATCCAATGCAAAAAACAGATTTCAATTTGACCTTAAAACGAACATTTAAATGAAATTTAAAGTAGTTTAAATAAAAACCCAAAAGGAACAAAAACCAAACAAGCCTTTAAGGTTTTTTTTTTTTTTTTT
>NC_056565.1:30879808-30882789 GCF_013358625.1 Macadamia integrifolia | reverse complement strand
AAAAAAAAAAAACACAAAAGAAGAAACGTGTTATATTTAAGAAGAAAGAAATAAAGTTATAAATTATTTGACACATTAATGTGTATCAAATATCAATAAGAATATTTAATTTTGCTAATATGCTCTCTTTATTTATTTATCTTTGTTACAATGTTCTATCATTTTGAAAATGCTTTTTTTTTTATTTTTTATTTTTGGTAAAAAGAAATTTATTAATAATGGCATGATAAACACATGGCTTCTAAATTACAAGTTTCAAGAATCTATAGAATAAATAGAGCCCAATCAGTCTTACGCTTAAGGACTAGTCTTTCCTTGCAAGGGAGTCAACCATATTATTTCCCTCCCTTGTAATAAAAGTGAAGCTGCATGATTCCAAATAGGATGCCGAATGGGCAATGTCACGTACAAAGGGAACCACTGCTACTGAGGAGAAGTATGCTCGCTGATTATGAAAGAGATTAGATCCCTATTAGGCCATCCAAACTATCTAAAGAATACCTGATTGGACCACTTTTGCCACGGATGGAATTAAAGACATCCTATCCCCTATCTCCACCCTAGAGGCACGTCATAAGAATTTTTGGCTTTCGGTAAATTGTGGCATGACTAGATTCGTTTCCATACAAGGGTGCTTGTGGAATTAGATGAAATTACCAAACTTTGAAGACTTTGAAGCTGAGGAGAATTGTGCATATATAGAGAACATGACAGGCCCACTTAACTGAGTACCGGCCATCTTAGAACCACCCCATATTAGACAGTCCGTTCGGGAGAAAAAGAGAGAGTACGCGCGAGATTAAAAATTGCTTCCTCATCAATAGGATGACAAAAATTATTTCTAACATGGGTCGTTTCCATAACTTTCACTGAACAACCTTTATGAAATCAATCTAATCCCACCTTCCAACTTCCTTCATGACTCACTTTGGTCAACAACCTTCATGGGTGTGGCGTAGAATCATTGCTAGCGGCCATATAATACTTCTCAAAGGTCTTGTATGACAAGTGGAATCAGGAGATAAACATAGGATTTGGGAGGATCGGTGCCTAATTTGCCTGAATATGAAGTTCAATCAAATTAGTTTACTTGCAAATGACTTGATTATTTCCGAAATTATAAATTAGGAATTGTCTAGTCTTACAAAATCTCCTTAATTTGTGAGATTTGAACTTTGAAAGAATTTTTTAAATCCTTTGGCAACCATGACAAATGACAATGGTTGAAGTCTTAATCACTTTTATGGTAATGATGGATGATAAAAAAAACTTAGTTCATGACAACTTGCATTTGATTTAGACGTTGTTGGCGGACATTAAGAAAAGGTCTCTTACTGGTGAATTGCCTTTCTTTTGACCAATTTGTCAAACATGATGTTACAATGTCTTAGGTTCAGTACAATTGAAGCGACGATCATGGGTCAATAAATAGATGGATGTTAAGAATGCATTTCTTAATAGTAATTTTTTTTTCTCTTTCGTTTCATTATATTACTAATTTTATCTATCAAAACATAATTGCTAAGTCTCTAGTTCCATAACTTCTTTGATAACTTCTTCTGCAGTCCCTTTTCTTCACCAACACATAACAGACAAGGATAATGCATTGTTGGAAAGAAACCCATGTGGTGATGATAGATTTCAAAAAAAAAGTGGTTATGACTCTTTATCAAGGTTTAGATGTGAAAATAAGCACAGAAGAGAGAGAGAGAGAGAGAGAGAGAGAGAGAGAGAGAGATGGGCCATCACTTTTTGTGTACTTAATGTCATTAATAATAAAGCTCATGCTTGATTAATAGTAGTGGGGAACCTTCTTTAGGTGTTGTCCATATATGTATATATTGGTCCAGCCCAACAATCCAAGAGACCATCTTTCTCCCTAACCTTACATTATGGATAAAGCCATGTCTTAGCAAAGATTTTCCCTTATTAGGGTTGCAACCCCTTCCGGCCCAAATTGACCGTACCACATGGGTTGTCAACTTTCATTTCTTCCTCTCCTTTTCATTTAAAAATAAATAAATAAATGATGGCTCCTCTCCTTAATGCCTATTGCCAGGTCTTTCCTATAGATACTTGGACGAATGACATGTAGTGAGACAATGATCCAATGATCCAATTGTTCTTGACGTCTCGTTTTTCGTGTCTTTTTTAAACCATTGGATTGTTGTCTGATCAAGTGTCGTTCGCCCAAGTTGCTATGAGCCGACTTGAATGATGAATGCATACTGAGGAGAGTAGCCAGATCAGGGTTAAAACTCGGGATCAGTCTCAATCAATATCGGATCATTTGGATCCTATGGATTTTCCACCCTTAGGTCGTTCCACTGGATCAGTATCCGATCAGTCTGTACCGATACCAATTTGACTTGGATGATTTCAACCGATCCGATTTTTAAAATTATGATACCAATTGAACCGTCAATCGCTCCGAAAGCATAGATTAGGAGAAAATAATAATTATGGAGAGTCGTCGTAGGGAGTCTGATCCAACTGTCTCCTTAATGAGCGGCGAATGCCATGTGACTGTCTCGTCTTTGGGACCCCTTTTTCTGTGTGGGCCCATCAATCCCTTCCTCACGACTCCACCAGCCCAAGCCCAAGCCCAACACTCAACACCCAACCCACTTTATTGTACCTCTACTTCTCTTGTCCCCCACCCTAAATTTAGCGGCGGACCGCCAATTAAGGGAGACGTTTGGTGGGACAGTAAATCACCCTTATAAAAACCCCAACGCCATAGAAATTGATTTGTGGCCAACCAAAAGCTACCCATTGATACGTGTATACTCTAGGGTCCACTCTTTTTTATTATTTTATAATTAATTAGTGAATTAATCCACAAATAGGTGTCTTTCTTTGTATAATAAATAGTGATTCTACCCAAAAACAAAAAAAGTATAATAAATAATAAGGTACATTTTTGGATTATTACAAAAAAAAAAGTACATTTTTGGATATGTTATTAATCCACTTTTTTT
>NC_056565.1:30871221-30879788 GCF_013358625.1 Macadamia integrifolia | reverse complement strand
GGGGGGGGGGGGGTTGTGGGGTTTAACATAATCCACCACATTAGTTGACTGGCCATTAGGATTGCAACATGGTTTATACAAATTGTGTGTTGACCCGGTTTATACAACAATTGAAAATAAACCACGCCAAGATTAGTTGTTTAAGCCATTTTTCATGAAAGAGAGTACGAAAACCAGCAGCCAGACCTAGATTGTAGTTCTACCCAAGGGGTGTCAATTGATCAGTTTGGACCGATTTTGATTTGGTTTCATTAGTTTTCGGTATGAGAATGGGTGAAATCGAAACATGACCAATAAGGTTGAATCAGTCTCGATTTGATTTTGGTTCGTTTTGATTTCTCTTATCGTTTTAGTTTTGGTTTACCATGTAAATATATTCAACAATATGAGAGGAAAAAATTATGTGTTTTTTTATATGAAATTCATGTTGGTATCGATTTCTTATTGGTTTTTGTTGGTTTCAGCCTAGGTTTTATAATTTGTTTCAATGTCTTATCAGTTTTAATCAAGTCCAATTTGGTTTTAATCTCACAAAACTTACAAAACATCATACAATAAGCTCATGTCGATTTTGATCTGATTGCAATTTTTTTAGTTAGGGCTAGGTTTTGACACTATATTTTTCCTCCATGCATTCGGTTTTCAAGGGTTTTGAACCAGTGAACTTTATCCAATAAGTCAATCCTAGCCATGGTTTGAGAAATTGGAATCGGATCTGGCAGATTGGGCAATTTTTATTTTCATTCTAGACGATTCCATATCAGTGGATCGGTACAGATCAAGGGTAAAAGAGTAAACAAATCCATTTAAAAAAAGGGGTAAATCCATCCAAACCGGACCACTAACCATTTCTAAATCCCCGGTCCAAGCTAGTCAATCTTTAAACCGGTGCTGCTTTAGCAGAAGCATAAGATGGGGAGAAAAAGAGTTCAGATCAATCAAAAGAGATAAGTGGGCCAGAGTGGGCATATATTGTTGAGTCAGCAGCAGTCATGTCACATCTAGTTTTAACGTGAAGCCCACAAAGGTTTTCTTAGCTTAACTGTTTATTGTAATTGGTAATAATGGGTTTTGGGGGCCCAAGGAGGCCAGGACCCAAGGTAATTAGGTAATGGAAAGCACTTGGTGGTTAAAATTTTAAATTGGTAAAAGCGAACCAATTAATATACAAAGTAAGAAAAAGAAGAAACCATTCTTCTTCTTCTCTTTCTTTTGGGATGATGAGATGAAATTTCCCGCCTTTTACTTTAAAGGGCAAGAATTGGAACTAAACCAACTCTGTTCCTACTTTTGAAATTTAACCCAATATCACTTGACCACAAAAGCATGAAAACCTAATTTCAAAATATTTAATATCTCTATTTTAAACAATTATTTGACAATCTCATTGAAGGGGAAGGGGAAGGGGAAGGGGAAGGGGAAGGGGGAGGGGGAGGGAGATGTGGTTAAAGGCTGTTTTCTGATAGAGAGAAGTTTTCCTTTACCATGTAGTGAACATCATTTTGAGATTGAAGGGATGAGACCCTACCTCTATCCCCCTTGAGTGACCCAAATGGGCCATGATGAACCTCGTTCACCGAATTCACCATGGCTTTGGGGAAAATCGATCCTTTCCTATATGATGAAAGGCCTTTATATTGCATGGATTTGAAACCTAACAAAAGGTGACCAAGAGATTAATGAAGCATAAATAGTCCAATAGACCCACCAACACAAGGGCAAAATGGCTTTGGGGAAATTTTCTATTCTCTCATTACCTTACCTTTGAGAACCGCCAGATTCCTTGTAACAACCCAACAAACAACCCTGCCCTACAAAATCTAACTTTTCTATTTCTATAATAAGTTAAAAAAAAAAAAAAAAATCCCTACCCTAGCCTTCTAACTTTTCTTACCTAGCGTGCAACCTAAGGTTTCCATGAGTTCATGTCTGTGGGTCCCATCTCATTAATCTCATTTACCCTACAAATTAATAAAATCTAAAAACAACCAAGTAAAGCTTAGAGGAAAGTAGGGAACAATTAGATAGCCTGGTGAACCAGTGAACCGGACCACACTTGATCCATCTCATTTAACTTTGACGAACCGGACAAGGCAGTACCGTTATTAAACTCTGAAACGTTGAGAACACGCGTGAGATCGCGTTATGATTGGTTGTTACATGGGAGCATAATCGTGCCCCGAAAAAGGAAATAAACAGGGAAATCCCCGGATGTGTGTTCGAAGTATGTATGGATATCAACCGGCTACATCCGGTATCCTGGTGTGAGTTTGCTGACATGGAATAAGTGGGCCCAAGGGCTACAGGATTCAGTTAAAACGTTAAAGTTCGTTGAGGTGTCAGGAATTCACCGGTTAGGTCCTAAGAAGTACGGCACGGAAGTGGCCGACAACGTTACACGTGTAATATTCCAAACGTCGGTGGTCACACGTCGGAAAAGAGTCCGTTAGTAGCGGTTAGGGTTTTAGTGAGGTAGTTAAAGTGTGGGTTAAGGGTAATACTGTTTTAATGAGGTTAATTAACCTAACCATGGTAGAGGGTTTAGTTAAAGGAGTTAGGCACCTAAGCCAACCAAAGTTTCCTATAAAAGAAAGCTCCAATGAAGGTCTTTTGACTACATTTGTTTCCTCTGTTTTTCTTGCCTTTTCTCTTCTCTTTCTCTCTCTCGATATATACCTCTTCGAGATCCAGAGAGGAAGAAAGTGAGAGAGACAGAGATTAAGACAGAGAGAGAGGGAGAGACAGCTCTGAAGCTACAATGGCGGTTTCTCTGAGGTGGTTTTCTCTGTGTTTTGTGCTGCCGTTGTTGATTGTTGCAGTAATGGCTGGAGTGGGAGAGGCGATTTCAGATGCGAGGTATAATTTTGTTTTTGCTTCATTAGTTACTGAGAAACAGTGAGTGTCTTTAAAGGTTTTTCTTCAAGAGATCCTTGCTAGTCCTAGAGTTCGTTCTGTTCAAGATTTTTTAGGAACTGAGAGAAAGAGATGGTGAGAATGTGAGTTTTTTGAGTATTGGCGAGTGGTGTTTGTTCTCTTTCTTGCATGATTTTAGTTTTTTATTCCGAAATTTAGGCTCAATGTTTGCAAAATTTAGCTGCATTGCGCCCTTTTCCACTGTCCTCTGCTAAGGGATTGGGGATTAATGCCAGCTGAAATGAGGTTTTCGTTGGATTCTATAGCCTTCTAGGCTTGCATAGATTACTCTTCGTCTTCAGGAACCATGATTTCTTCCTATTCCCTTTCTTTAAACTTGCTTTTCAACTTCATTTACTTCGCAGAATCTCAGTACAGCTCCCTAACCTTCAATGCTTGCTTGCTCTTTCTAGGATCAAAGAAGCAGAGCTGTTGCAGAGATCAAAGAACTTATCAACCGCCGGGAGGTCAGCAATCTACTCTCAGTATATTTTCTTCGCATCTTATGTGAATCTAGTACAACTCACCGTCGGCTTTGGAGCCGGTAATATCTGTATCGTCAGATATTTTCTAACGGAACCTCAGGAACAATCTTGACCGTCAAAATATCGAGATCCGGAAATCTTGATCGTTTAATTCGTTGTTGCTCGTTTTCCGGATCCAGTAATTCCCTTTTCTCAACTATCGAGGATAGAAGGTCTTAGTGGTCTGTCCTTAAGTTTCTTGACTGAGACTTAGATGGATATATTTTCATTTTCCTAAATTGTCCTTACAGAATCCAAAGAAACTATTCTTAATTCTTTTCTAACGGTGCATCGAACGGTCACAGTGCGGATATGGTGAGGTCGTGAGGATAATATAGTCAATTCAGATCCCAAGGGAATGTAGAAAGAGAAATTCCCTCCGTCGAGTCTCCTCGCCTTCTCTCTCTCTGTGACCGCATCGAGCATTGTAAAGGGTCGGTACCGTATAGTGGGAGAGAGAGAATATGTACGGAAATTCAAGATTCCATAAATTCCTCCCTGATTGGCGGAGAGTTTGTTCATACTTTGTACTATAGTAATTGAAATTACGAAAAGGCCCTTGTTACACTATCTTCTTCCAAAATAGTCCAATAGTATTCAAGGAGCAAAACGAAAAAATTGGGAGGCCGAGGAGGATTGGTTCCTGATTCTCTCTCTCTAAGCTGGTTGATCCTGGTTCCCTGTATCAAATTGATTCCACGGATAGACTGGTTTAAGCCCAAATGGACTAAGGATTTCAATTTTTCCTCTTTTTCTCTTTGACATATGAGATTAAACTAATGTGTCTGTGTGGTTTTGTTGTGGTGGATGTTGTTTCAGGAATGAACATGCCGTCGACAATCCGGAGGAAGTCGCTTCCATGGTGGACAAGTCAGTATTCCCATCTATAACCTATTTCTTTCTCTTCTAAGTTTTTTTATCCACACTGAATTGTTCAGTTATACGGGAGTTGGGGTAGGTCGGAATGCAAACCAAATCGCATGATACGCGCGTTTAAAAAAGAACAAATCCACATGGATATGGCCCTTGCCCTCTTTAATAACAGTAATACCTGCTCAGTACCCGTCCCTCTCTATCTTCATTACCTCTCTGTTCTTTTATAATTTGGTTAGCTGGAAGCAAGGAGTTCCAGTGAAAATTAAACCACTAGTCTTTTTCTCCACTGAAGGAAAGTGGAAAAAATAAATGAAGTAATCATGTGCTTGATTAGATGCTTTCATTGGCTAAAATTTTATCTATTACTGATTATCCATCCATCACTATATTCCAACTAATTGGTTGTTGACGATTTCAAGTCTTTGTAGAAATCCCATTTGAACTTTTGAGATCAGGATCGATCGAGTTTTCCCACACCCAAGGTCAAGGGTTCCACGGGATGGACAAAAGTCCCATGGCACAGTCACCAGTGGAGTGGGGATTGTTCCCACGGCAAAAAACAGTTTTTAACATTTCATAAATTTTCCCCTCTTTTTCGACAGTCTACCCACATGCATCTGTCGTGAATCTCGTGATATCCACCCCCAATGTTTAACTTTATTTCATGTCCCCTCTCCTTTCCGTTTCCATCCGTTCGTATCACCCATATTGTTTATTACCTTTGCACATAGATGCAATGGATAATTGATAGAGGAATTTTGGTTATTTTTTATTCAGGCTCTTTCCCTGTTTTGAGGAAATAGAAGGTTGTAAATGACAATTAATTTGGCTTGGCAGGAGCATACGCAACAGCACCGAAAGGAGGAAGTTGGGCTACCTGTCCTGTGGCACAGGCAATCCCATTGATGACTGCTGGCGCTGTGACCCAAACTGGAACGCCAACCGCAAGCGCCTCGCTGACTGCGGCATTGGCTTTGGGCGCAATGCCATCGGTGGTCGTGACGGCCAATTCTATGTGGTTACCGACCCTCGTGATGATGACCCAGTCAACCCTCGACCTGGCACCCTCCGCCATGCAGTCATCCAGGACGTTCCTTTGTGGATCGTGTTCCACCGCGACATGGTTATCACTCTCAAGGAGGAGCTCATCATGAACAGCTTCAAGACCATTGACGGCCGTGGTTCCAACGTTCACATTGCTAATGGGGCATGCATCACCGTCCAGTTTGTTACCAACATCATCATCCATGGACTACATATCCACGACTGCAAGCCCACTGGCAATGCCATGGTCCGGAGCTCCCCATCTCACTATGGGTGGAGGACAATGGCCGACGGTGATGCCGTCTCCATCTTTGGAGCTAGCCATATCTGGGTTGATCACAACTCTCTCTCCCACTGCGCTGATGGCCTTGTGGATGCTGTCATGGGCTCGACTGCCATCACCATCTCTAACAACCACTTCGCCCACCATAATGAGGTAAATCTATTTGTTTACCTAAAACAATTTTCCTTCACTGGGTAGTAGTACTTCCTAACGGCCTATTAGAAGATTGATTGCGTTAAATGTAATAATGTGAAACAGGTAATGTTGTTGGGTCATAGTGATTCCTACACAAAAGACAAGGAGATGCAGGTGACCATTGCTTACAACCATTTTGGGGCAGGTCTCATTCAGAGGATGCCAAGGTAAGATAATAATATGGCCTCATCAAACTTGATCCTTCTCATTTTCTATCTTATTTTGTTGTGTTCTAGGTTGAAATACCCAATTGTTTTTTATAACATAGACTTTTGATTCCTCTGATTATGTTAAGTATGAATTAACTGAAATGGAAGAAAAAAAAAAAAATGCAGGTGTAGGCATGGGTATTTCCATGTGGTGAACAATGACTACACTCACTGGGAAATGTATGCAATTGGGGGAAGTGCAAACCCAACCATCAATAGTCAGGGAAACAGATACCTTGCCCCAACTGACGCTTTTGCCAAGGAGGTAATGTGCTTAATGGCCTGTGTCTCATCTGTATCCCTGTAATTTCTCTCTCTGTTTCCTCTGTATGTCTGTACAGCATGAACTTTAGCCATGTGTATTTAATTTGACATTATTCATAACGGGTAAGGAATTGGGATATTGATGGTGATGGGTGTGGGTCGGCAGGTGACAAAGAGGGTGGATACAGCTACAGGTGTGTGGAAGAGCTGGAACTGGAGGTCAGAGGGAGACATGATGTTGAACGGAGCCTATTTCACCCCATCTGGAGCTGGGGCCTCAGCCAGCTACGCAAGAGCCTCAAGCCTTGGAGCCAAATCCTCTTCCATGGTAGCCTCTATGACATCTGGTGCTGGTGTTCTCAGCTGCCGCAAGGGAGGGCAGTGCTAGTTAACCTCTCAATCCATATAAAAGGAAAAGTCACAACAAGAATTTAAATTATTATTTTTTTCTTCTACCATTATAGCAGTATCCAGTAAGCTCTGATTCTGGTTGTCTTCCATTATCTGTCATGTGATATCTCTAGTCCAATTTGAAAAGCCCAATTGTCCATTATTCCTCAGTATTCCACTGGGAGTTGTATCTTTTTTTTCTCGGTGTCATTGCTCAACCTCGGCCTGCTTCAACTTGAGGAAACTAAATTACCTTCTTCCTTTGGAGCAGGTGCGGAAGTGTTGTTCATTGCTTTTTTTTTTTCCCTCTTCAAATCCCCACATTACCCACACCCACTTTGGCTTCTCCCCTCCATGCCTCAGTTCTCAGTGTCTGCCTCTACAAAATATTTAGATTTCCTAGTTTACAGTGACCAAGAAATTTGTAATTCATTTTTCTTTTCTTTTATTTTATTTTATTTTAGTTTTCTTTCAAAATGATACCTCTGCATAGTGTGAATGAAGATTTGAGTATTGGAAACTTTGTCACAGATGATTGTTGCATCTCCTTTTACCTTTAGAAAAAGTCTTTTACATGTGTGTGTTTGAGAGTGAGAGAGAGGAGGAAAGCAATGGTGGTAAGAGAAAAAGATGGTTGGTGAAGCAGAGGGTGATGGTGAGCAAACTAGCAATGCCACATTGATAGCATGTGAGGTGGGGACGCAATACATGTTAGGCGTTCCTCACCCAGAGTCATAGGCCATAGTGGGTGAGAGGATAGTTCGTTACTCTCTTCAACAAATTATTTCGATGATAGGGCCCTACTTTTGGCACATGGTGTGAAAGCCTGTAACTGTGCAACTGAAGGCCCTGTGATCAAAGCTTTATTGAATATGAATGATGAACGATCAGTAGCTCTGGTTAGGTTTTCCTCTATAACTAAGCTTAATGGTTTCCAGATGAAGCGGGGACTGGGAATTGATAAAATATTGAATGACCTTAATTTTCAACAACTGCTTCCTTAATTACAACTCTTTTTAAGTGAAAATTCTCTATAACAGTCAATTTTACTTTTAATTTCATCTGTGCTAGCTATTTTTTTTTCAACTTTTGTCACATGTTTAAAAAAAATTTAAATCCCTATCTCATCCAAATTCCAATGGAGGGTGGGTACCTTTATTTATCAGAATTGAACAATCCCTAGAATTTAGAAATATATTTTCCCAGCAAACAAGCTGGGCTTGAGGCTTGGTTTCACACTGCTTGCTTAAAAACAGTTAAAGAACGTGCCTGAAGTTTGGTAGTGGATCTAAGTGACCCTCAAAATGTGCACAGGTGTAGCTTGCCCCACACTTACACCCACACACCCACGCTCACCCTCACCCTCGCCCTCACCCGCCACACTAAGGGCGACTCCTCGCTCCAATTCCATCTTTTGGCCCCACTAATGGGCATTGTGCAAGGGCTTCTGAAACGAACCTATAAAGCTCATTTGACCCTTATTTCGCGTGTTCAAGGCAGCCCCACATGACGCAGTGAAGTTGCCAAGTTACCAACCAGTCTATATATTCCAAAAGATCATTTTCTTTTGATGTGGTATTCTAAAAGATAATTATGAACTGCTTTTTGAACTACTAAAATGAAGTAAAACAAAAAATCGAGTTTTTCTAAGATCACAGTGAACAGGAACATGGTTCATTTGGACCACTCAAGAGGGAGGGGATCGCATCCCTTCAATTGTTCGATGAAGAAAAACTTCTATCAAAAGGACATGATGTGGATAAACTCTTTTTTTTTTCTGTGAATAATATTTTCTTGTTTCAAACAAATAAGAAATTTGTTTTAATGACCTACTAGATAGCTCATTTTTTTTTTTTATTTAGGGTGGGG